>NW_017731858.1:358976-370011 GCF_001890085.2 Hipposideros armiger | reverse complement strand
AACGGGATCTATATCCTTCAGGTTAGTATGAGGACTAAATGAGACAATTCAGATGAAATGTTTATTAAAATATTAATACATAGTAATTGCTCAATATATCTTAGCTGTTATTAATGGCAGAAAGAGCAAAAAGTAGACACCACCCAACTCCTCCCTATAGCAGCTTATATTTTTAGCGGGGAGAAAAGGTCTACACATGTGATCAGGGTAACTAGCAGGACATAATTCAGTGCTAAATGAGTAATACAAGCAGCATGTGTCTCATGATTTGACAGAAGAGAGCAGTAAAGGCTGGCGTAGTCAAGTATACTTCAGCTTTCTGATAGCTCACTTAGTTGGAATTCCAAGCTGCACCTTTTCCCCATTTGGAAGCCCTTTGCTTTTTCCCTTTGCAGTATTATATGGGGACACTGGTTTCTGGTTTGGATAATGGTTATTCTATTTCAGAAACAGATTCAAGAGCTCTGTTCATCTGTGGACTTGGTCACTCCCTCTTGAGTTATAGCCTGTCAACACTGGCTAATTTTAGTGAGTTCAGCTACTCCTCAACTTATGATGGGGTTATGTCCCGAAAAAACCCCTCAAAAGTTGAAAATATCGTAAGTTGAAAACACGTTTAATACACCTAACCTAGTGAACACCGTAGCTTAGCCTAGCCTACCTTAAACGTGCTAAGAGCACTTACATTAGGCAAAACCATTTTACACAAATTCTCTTTTATAATAAAGTATTGAATATCTCATGTAATTTATTGACTACTGTACTGAAAGAGAAAAACAGAATGGTTGTATAGATACTCACCATTAATGTACACAGCCGAAAGCACACAGGGCCTGATGAATGTTTGAAGCATTGAACTAAAATTAATTACACACAAGAGTATCGTACCACATATCGCTAGCCCAGGAAAATATCTAAATTCAAAATTTTAAGTACAGTTTCCACTGAATGCATATCACTTTTACACCATCGTAAAGTCACAATATCATAAGTTGAAACATGGTAAGTCTGGGACCGCCTGTATTTTGAAACTTCCATGATGAGCTAAGGCAACTGAACCAAGTATTTTCCCACGTGTGAGATGCTGGGCTCCTTTAAAAGTCAATACAAAACACTTGGTTTCTAACCTCTAAAACTCAAATGCACACAAGGCCAAGGTAGGTGGCACACAAGTGAGTGGTATAGTCCCTCCCCCATGGCCTTGAGGCACCACCTTAGGGAAACTAGACCGCTCAGGTACCACATTTTTAAATCTGGGCAAAAAAATTCAAATTTAACAAACAAACAAAACCCCACTTTGTTTGTGGTCCAAACAAAAATGGTTGAGGCTCAGTTTGTGACCTCAATTTTAAAGTGTAATAATGAGACCGATGCCTTGAGGTTATGCCCAGTGCCCCACAGGGACCTCTAATAAGTATGTTTTGTATCAGATTCCGAATAGCGAAACTGTACATAATCCAACCAATACTGACTACTCAAATTTGACTATTTTAGTTGCCACAAACTCCAAGAAAACTAAATGGCCATACCAGAGCCTCTAAGTATCTACCTGACCTGACCCCAGCCTCCTGCTCAGACATCTTTTCCTACTGTATTTAGCCCACACCAGTCTCCTTTCTGTTGTTCACACATACAACAGTCCTTGTACTTGCTGTTCTGTCCACCCTCAGATCTTCACACGGCTAGCTCCTGCTCATCATTCTGGTCTCATCTCAAATGTCATCACTTCAGATGACTGCCCTACCTAATATTCCCTCAAGTCCTCCGGTCACTCTACTACATCACCCAGTTTCATTGTCTTCACAACATCCATTTTCTGAAATTAGCTTGCTCATTTACATACTTATCTTCTAATAGGTAAGCTCCATGGAAAAACAAATTTTCCGTCAGGTGTCATGTGCCTGGCACATATCAGACACATAATAAAACTTTGTTGAGTAAATAAATTAATGTATAGCTTGAATCTTACAGTCATTCAAGCTACCATAAACCCTCAAATGTTCCACTACCCTACTTTGGACAAGATATATCACTATCATCATGTGACAAATCTAAGTGCTAAATTTCATTGATATTGCAATTTATTATATTGTAAGAAATTCAAGAGAAAGAAAAATATCCAAATAAAAACAATGATAAAAAAACTTACGGATAAAATATAATGTGTCTCAGTTTGGCTGTTATTGAATTCTACTTCATAAGATAAGCATCTGCTATAAAAATTCTGTGGATTCTTCCCTAGTACGTATAAGTCACCATGTCGAAAGAAGAGATTTTTAATATGTGGAGGATCAGGTTGCACTGCAAGATAGAAAAAGAAGAATATAAATTAGCTTCCAGAGTTTATATTGGAGAGATACACATATTGGTAGAGATAACGAAGGTCATAAATTTAAATCAAAATAGTGCTGATACTTTTTTTTTAAAAGATTTTTATTGGGGAATTGGGGGATGGGAACAGTGCTGGGGAATTGGGGGAAGGGGAACAGACAAGTTGCTGTCCTTTTGTTCNAGCCCAGCTCCAGGTCGAGCTGTTGTTCAGCATCTTAGCTGTAGAGGGCAGTGTCACTGGCCCTCATATGTGGGATCCGAACCGGGGCCCTCTGGGGTCCCAAGCCAGCTCTTAACCACCGCGCCACTCGGCCAGCCCAGTCTTCTATTCTTCTTGTAAGAATACTAGTCATTAGATTCACGGCCTACTGTAAGCCAGTATGACCTCATCTCAACTTCATTACATCTGCAAAACCTCTATTTTCAAATAAGGACACTTTCAGAGGTACCAGGAGTTGGGAATTAAACATATCTTTAGGGGAGGACATGATTAAACTTGCCATATTCTCCATCAAGCAGCCAGAGAGGAATTGAGGCTTGCTAATGGCCACATTATTATTGAGCTTGTAATTGGATTCTTCAGTCCCAGTCAAGCCTTGAGACTGAAGTCCCAGCTGACAGCTTGACTATAACCTCATGACAGCACTTGAGCCAGAGGTACCGGCCTAGCTAAGGCGTGTTAAGATTCCCGAGCCACAGGGCCGGCCAAGTAGCACGTTGGTTAAGAGCTGGCTTGGGACGCCAGCTCTGAGCAGCAGGGCCCCCAGTTCAGATCCCACATGAGGGCCAGTGACACTGCCCTCTACAGCTATAAGATGGTGAACAACAGCTCGACCTGGAGCTGGGCTGCCATGAGTCGTCAGCGACGGTGTAGGCTGCAGCCCCTGCTGCAGTGGGTTGCCATAAGCTACCGTGAGTAGCTGGCAGCCAGCGTGAGCGGCCAAGAGCTGCAGTGAGCAGCCGTCCAGAGGCCAGCGACCGATCTGCCTCACCCGGGCAGAGCGCAATGATAATACCAACATGGGTCAGTGAAGCAACGTCCTGCACAACCAGACTGAAGCACAAAAGGGCAGCATCTTGTCTGTTCCCCTTCCCCTGATTCCCCAGCGCTGTTCCCCTCCCTTAATTCCCCAATAAAACCTTAAAAAAAAAGATTCCCGAGCCACAGAATCTGTGAGATGGTATATATGTGTTTTTGAAGCCACTACATTTTGGTGTAATTCATTATGCAACAATAGATAATTAACACAACCATGCCTGGCCCATAGCTTATTCAGTATGTCAATTAATAGGGAATTGACTACCTTAACAACTTGTCTCTCTGGTTGTTAGATAGCTGTTATAAAGTCTTAAAGTTGGTCCTATTTTGTCCCAAGGTCAAAAAAGATAGTCCATTCCCTCTTCTACCTGACAATACCTCAAATGTTAGAATTCAGCAATCATGACCCCCCCCCAAGCTTACTTCATCAACTGTTCCTCCCCAAATTCTGAGATTATTCAATATCCTGATTACCCTTTCAAGGATAGATTCCAGTCTGCTGATGCTTCTTATACAATGTGGTGCCCAGAATGAAGACAGCACATTTCTGATGTGGCCGGGATGCTGTGCCCCACCCTGCAGCCTTCCCTTGTTCTGGGTGCTGCACTATCACTGCTGCCTATGACTGCATATGCCTTTGGGGACACTTAAGGGTCCAATGTTGAGTCACTTTGAGTTTACAGTCAAATAAAACCCTACACCCCACCCCACAACATAACGAATTCATAAAGCACAGGTCTTTTCAATCCCATACTTAAGCCTGGTACATAGCTTATTCAGCCTCTCAATTAATAAATGAAATTGATTTTTTCAAACCTAGATAGATGCTTATCTCTGTTAAATGCCATCAAGGGTCACTGTTCTATTCTTTTTTTAAATTATTTTTTATTGTGAAATACACATTTTTTAGAATTAGTTTCAGCTGTAAAACACAGTGCAATAGTTATACTTTTTACCCCTCAAGGTAACAACCCTCCTCCCCCAATCTGCTGCCCTACTCCTCCCCCCAATATCATACATACATACATACATATCTATTACAATTGATTCTGTCATCAGCACATAGGCTAGTCCTCTAGCATTGTACAATCTGCATATTTAAACGTGCCTGCCTTCTATATTTTTATTCAGGTTATTAACAAAGATGGAGACAGGAAAGAAGAGAGGATAACACCATTTGGATTGTGGATTTTCAAAGAGCTGTATATTGCAAATTAAGCAGGCTATTTGACAGTAATTAAACAGGAAATATATTTCAATTGTAATACTCTCTGGCTGACATCAAGAATACAGAATATTCCTTTCCCCCATTCTATTTTCTGCTTCAGCTTAGTTTCCATGCATCAGTGGTTTAAATTTTAATGAAATCCTGTTCTCTTACCTATACTCATTGCTGGACTCCAATTACTCCAGAGTTTGTCATCCTCATAGCAATATTTATTTGTTTTGACTCTTATTCTGACTGTGTTCAAAGTATCAGGAAAAGCACCAGGGACCCGGAAACAAATTGTGCCCTTAGATACAAAATAAAAACACACAAGAAATATTACTAATGTATTCGCCTTTCCTGCTTCTGAATCCTAAATATAATTATTTGCCAAATTCTCTATATGATTAAGACTTGGGCTGTAATCCAAATTATCTAACTTTAACTCCTGGAAAAACAATTGGCAATAACACACAGAAAAAAGTAGCTTGTTTTTCTCAAACCAGTTTAAATTTAGGCTATGCTTGCCCTGCCCCACCCCCAGTTACTCTTATGAGTTCAAGCCCAAATAGCTAACGTTGAATTTACTGACCTCCAGATTTCCCTCAGATTCTAAATTATCACATTTGGGTTCTTCAACCTTGAAAATATAAAGAAAAAATAAATTTAAAAAGACCATGTTTCACATCATTTAACTATTTCGAACAAGGTTTCCTTTCATCCCATTAAAAGAAAACCAGGTGCAGTGATAAAAGGTTGGTTTTTAAATAAATGGTGCTAAGTCAATTACCTATATATAAGGGAGAAAAAACACAAGAATCTTGACCCCCTACCTCACACTATTTACAAAGTCAATTCCAGATGGATTGCAGATTAAAGTGTAAAAGTTAAAATAAATGAACAAATAAATACATAAATACAGCAAGCTTTTAGATGAAAACGTAGAACATCTTTATGACCTTGAAGCAGGAAAATGTTTCTCTTTTTTTAATTGGGGAATTGGGAAGGGGGGCCAGGCAAGTTGTTGTTCTTCAGTCTTAGCTGTGGAGGGCGCCAGTCGCCTTCTGGATGCCTGTCGGCGGCTCGTGGCCTCTAAGCTCAAGGTGCTGTGTTCAATCTTAGTTGCGGGCAGGCTTAGCCACTATCCCATGTGGGAGTCGAACCCGGCAGCCTTGTTGTTAAGAGCGTGCACTCTATCCACTGAGCCATCTGGGCGGCAGCTCAGCTCAAGGTGCTGAGTTCAGTCTTAGTTGCGGGAGGGCGTAGCCCACCATCGAACAGGCAGTCTTGTTGTTAGGAGCATGTGCTTTCACCAGCTGAGCCATCCTGCCACCTTGTTGGCAGCTCAGTGGCAGCTCAGCTCGGGCGCAGTGTCACTGGCCCATGTGGGAATCAAACCGGAGGCCCTGTTGCTCAGAGCTAGTGCTCTTAAGCTAACTCTTAACCTACTGAGCCACTTGGCCAGCCCCCAGGAAATGGTTTCTCTAAAAGGACCAAAAAAATATTAACTATAAAGGAAAAACTTTTTAAACGTCATCTCTATTAAAATTAAAATCTTCAGTTCATTAAAAGATATCCTATTAAGGAACTAAAAAGGTAAGGCATAGAGAGAAGATATTTGCAANAAAAAAAAAATCTACATATAACTTTTGACTCCCCCAAAACTTAACTATTAATAGTCCACTGTTGCCCGGAAGCCTTTCTGATAACATAAACTGTCAATTAATGGATATTTTGCATATGTATTATATACTGTATTCTTACAATAAAGCTAGAGAAAAAATGGTAAGAAAATTATAAGGAAGAGAAAATATATTTACAGTACTATATACTATACAGATTCATTGAAAAAAATCCATGTATGTAAGTGAACACATGCAGTTCAAACTTATGTTCAAGGGTCAACTGTACAATCCTTTGAGGTCAAGAAGGACTATGTACCATTCTATAGATAAGGAAACACTTAAAATAGTTTATATGCCTTTTCCAAAGTGAAGAAGCTAAGACCTCAAATACATATTTTGTTTTCAAGTGGAGGGCTCTTTCTAATAACTAACACTTGGCTGCAGTGGTTGTTCTGATTGATCAATGTCTGGGCTACCCAGAATGTTAGGTAGCTTGAATATCACCCCTGATCACTCACACCACTGCAAGTCTAAGCTTTTTTAAACTAAGAGGTAGATTATTCAGGAGCTATATTCGATCATATTTATTCTGCAGCATCATCTTGTCAAATATTATAAGTAAAACAGAGTGGCTCTTAAAGTCAGAGAAAAAGCAAGTCAGAGAACCTGGGTTCCAATCTTGGTTCTAAAACTAACTGCTTGCTTTCAGTCTCAGTGTATTCATAAGTAAACAAGGAGAAAGCATGTGGCACGTGCTCAATAAATATTAGAATTACCAAGCTTGCTTCTTTAACAAGGATCAAAGAGAGGTATATAAACACAGCTGTTTTTGTTTCTTTTCCTGGAAAGATCTTAAAATCAAAATTGTCATTTTTTATTATTGGTATTGATTGTTCAAAAGACCAGCACTTTTATCCACACTGTCAAACAGGACTTCCAAAACTTACCATGGGACGTTAAAGGGACTATATTGAAGGATGGTCTAATTTTTCCTGCATTATCCTTGACCATTACTTGGACACTGTGTTGGTCAAAACTGGAATCCTTCACTTTAGTCAGAGCAAAGGAACAACCAATGTGTTGACCTGATCTAAAGATGTCTTCACATTGAAGAATTTTTCCCAGGCTGCTGTGCCTATAAGACAAAATGAGACAATCGTCTGCATTATTTTTAACAATGTATTCAAGAAACAAAGGCAGAAACTTGTTTGTTTTTAATGACTGAAGATGTCCATGAAAAGCAGTATTTGCAATATGGCAAGATAGCTTTTCCTAAACCCGATTTTATGTGGCCCCATTTCATACTCTAGGAAGAAATGAATGTTCCTTTTTGATGAACATTGGTACTTTCAACAGCTATGGAAACTACAGGGACCCTGACTCTTTTTCCTTTTCTGTATACAAGATGTTATGAGGCCCGGATGAGAAGTTTTACAATTCTTGAAAATATCCCATTTGCTGAATTCCATGGTTCTCCTCTGGTCCCTCTGTCTGCTTCTTCCTTGTTTTCTTGTCTTGTCCCTCTCCCTTCCCCTCTTCTCAGAGGGTTCCCATCCAGTCCTCAGCCCTCAGCACATTCCTCTCTATTTCTTACTCCCTCATTTGTTCACCCCCAGCTTATCAATTTCCTCTCTCGACTAGAATTTCTACGCTGGGGATTCCTAGTCCTGATCTCTTACCATGGATCCAGCCCCAGATTTCTAACTGCTCCATTTGAGCGTTCAACTCTTGACTTAAATCCAACATCCAAAACATATGTGTTCCCTCTTCCCTGACAAACTGCCTTATCCTTATCTTCTAACCTTCCCAATTTCCATCAGTTACAGCTCATTTTCTCGGGGCTCCTCGATTAGAACCTTTGAAATCATCTTTCCTCCCTTCTTTCCCTATTTTCTCTTGCCAAAATCTGTTATTTCTTCCTCTGCAAAGCTTCTTGGATTCTCTCCTGTAATATTCCCGTTGCCCTCACCCTGTTTCATGTCCTAGTCACTTCAGGCTTCATATCTTCTCCAGGTTGACCCCTTGGACCTTCATTATTAGTTCCCTCCAATCACTGCCAGATCAGTGTTCCAGAACACACTGGCTTTCGCAGTGTCTTACTTCATTCACCATGTGGCTTTAAATGTGTTCCATAACCAGTACTCCGGTTTCAACACCTCTACACCAGCAGTTCTCAACCTGTGGGTCGCGACCCCTTTGGGGGTCGAACGACCCTTTCACAGGGGTCGCTGGGTACTCGTATGTGGGCGTATCTGCATGTGGGCCTGGAGATGGATAGAGGAGCGGTGTTTCGGTTCCTAAGACCATCAAAAATATGTGTTTTCCGATGGTCTTAGGCGACCCCTGTGAAAGGTTGAGAACTGCTGATCTACACATATCTTTCCCTAATGATCACTGGCACCTAGCACAGTACAAACAGATAGCATGTGCTCATTACATGTTTTGTTTATGCTATCAAAGGACTCTGTTTTGTAATAACTGGCAGAAAATACAGTCAAGCCTTACGTCATCAACCACAATGGGAGGTGTGCGTAAGTTCTGCAGAAAAGGGAAATGATTTTAAAAATGAACTAAGAATGAAGAGTCCCAAACCCCTGACCGGTCACCTCACAATCATCTGTAGTCATTTAAAATGCAGATTCCTATCATGAATGGGGTAGAGACTTGATCACTGCACTGTACACCTGAAGCTGATGTTGTACAATATTGTATGTCAACTATAAGTGAATACATATATATAGTCATGGGACGTGGAGTATAGTGTGGGAGTGGAGTCAAGGGAATTGTAATAGATATGTATGATACTGGGGGGCATAAGTGGGGCGGCGGATTGGGGGAGGGGGGTTGTCACTTCGAGGGGTAAAAAGTGTAACTATTGCACTGTGCTGTACAGCTGAAACTAATTCTAAAAAATGTGTATTTCACAATAAAAAATAAAAATAAATAAAAATAATAAAATAAAATGGAGATTCCTCAAGCCTTCTCCAAGAGGATTTACTTAGAAGGCTTTGCCCAGGACCTAGGAATCAGCATTTTGACAGCAATTCTCCAAAAGATTCTGCTACAGATCAGGTTTTATAAAACTCAGATCTACTCTCATGAATATAGTCAACATATTTTATTTTATTTTATTGGGGAATTGGGGGAGGGGAACAGCGCTGGGGAATCGGGGAAGGGGAACAGACAAGTTGCTGTCCTTTTTGCTCTTCAGTCTAGTTGTGGAGGACGTCTCTCCACTAGCCCATGTTGGTATTATCATTGCACTCTTCCCGGGTGATGCAGTCGCTCGCCGGTGGACGGCCGCTCATGGCAGCTCACGAAAGCTCACGCCCACTGCCGGCAAGCCCCACTGCAGCCTACACCGTCGCCAGTGACTCACGGCAGCCCAGCTCCAGGTTGAGCTGTTGTTCANCCTCTGGCATCCCAAGCCAGTTCTTAACCAACGCACCACTCGGCCGGCCCAGTGCTGATACTTTTAATGGCCTTACATGATCAGACATACAGTTCTCGATTTCTGATTAGCCATAATTAATGTAGGAAGCTTCTTTTAAACTGCCTAGAAAAATGCATCTAAGGAACATCTTTGGGTTTCTGGCAAATGACGTGAACTCTGACCTGCATCTGGTTAGAACATGGCCAGGGTATAATCAGGACATCCAGCTGCAACATGGAGAATAAAGAAGTGCTTGGATCCAGATGTGCCTCCACCTGATGGGTAATGAGGGGCACCAGGTACAAGGGTTTTCCCCAGCGGTCACTCATTTGTGCCAATCAAAAACCACAATTAAAATATTAGCCTAGTCTCTGTCATATGCTACAACATGTATGAACCTCAAGGACATCATGCTAATTGAAATAAGCCCCACAAAAGGACAAGTACTATAAGATTCCACTCATGTGAGGTTTGTAAAGTAGTCAAAATCATAGAAACAGAAAGTAGGAAGATGGTTATCAAGAGCTGCAGGAGGGGTGGGAGAATTAGCATCTCAGTTTTACAAGAGGAAAAAAAGTTCTAGAGTTCTGCTGCACAACAATATAAATGTACTTAACTCTACTGAACAGTACACTTGAAAATGATTAAGATGGTAAGTTTAATATTATGTGATTCTAACCACAATTTAAAGTAAAAAAATTAGCTTAGCCAATTTAGTTTGGGAGGAGTCAACTATGCTTAAGACTGCACAACAGAAGAGAATGGATAATTAACAGAAAACAACTTGAAGATGTCATTTTCTAGCCGAGTAGGATTTCCCTTTATGTCACCAGTAATCTCCGGGAAAAGTGGCAAAAATGAGCTTTAAAAGGTCTATGGAGGACAACCTGCCAAACAAGGGAGAAGACAGAGATGGGCTTTGCTTCAGATTATCCCACTTGGCAAGTTACTGTGACCTCACTTCCTTGTCCTACAAACTAAGCTGCCTTTGGTCCACTCTTAGAATTCACTTCCATGATTATATGAAGGGGCGGTAAACAGTGCTCTGCTTACAAACTTGGGAGCCTCTGTCAATTCATGGTTATTTGCCTGTAAATTTTCTGTATACCACTTAGCCAGAATCTGAGTTTCCTGTTGGGGTATTACAACAGATAAATAAACATGATGCTTATAGTAGTCTGCTTTAGAGATTTACAAACACTTTTATACACCTCACATCATTTGGACCTTACTACAGTTGACCTTCGAACAACACAGGGATTAGAGGAGCCAACTTCCTGTGCAGGTCAAAATCTACATATAACTGGGGCCGGCCGAGTGGCGCGATGGTTAAGAACTCGCTTGGGATGCCAGAGGGCCCCGGTTCGGATCCCACATGTGAGGGCCAGTGACACTGCCCT
>NW_017731858.1:324600-355006 GCF_001890085.2 Hipposideros armiger | reverse complement strand
GTTCACGCCCACTGCCGGCAAGCCCCACTGCAGCCTACACCGTCGCCAGTGACTCACGGCAGCCCAGCTCCAGGTTGAGCTGTTGTTCAGCATCTGTAGAGGGCAGTGTCACTGGCCCTCATATGTGGGATCCGAACCGGGGCCCTGCTGCTCAGAGCTGGCATCCCAAGCCAACTCTTAACCAACATGCCACTCGGCTGGCCCTAGTCAACATATTTTTGACAAAGAAGCAAAGGCCATACAAAGGAGCAAAGATAGTCTTTTCAAAAAATGGTGCTGGAACAACTGGATATCCACATGGAAAAAAATAAAAACGAATCTAGTCACAGACCTTACACTCATCACAAAACTAAACTCACAATGGATCACAGACCTAAATGTAAAATGCTTTATAAAACTCCTAGGAGAAAACCTAGATGAACTTGGATAGAATAATGACTTTTTAGCTACTACACCAAAGGTATGATCTATAAAAGAAATTATTAATAAGCTAGACTTCATTAAAATTTAAAACTTCTGCTCTGCAAAAGAATAAGAAAACAAGCCACAGACTGCAAGAAAACATTTGTAAAAGATACATCTGATAAAGGACTGCTATCCAAAATATACAAAGAACTCTTAAAACTCAATAAGAAAACAAACAACCCAACTACAAAATGGGCCAAAGACCTTCACAGACACCTCACCAAAGAAGATATACAGAAGGTAAATAAACATATGAAAAGATGCTCCGTATCATATGTCATCAGAGTAATGCAAATTCAAACAGCCATGAGATACCAGTACACACCTATTAGAGTGGCCAAAATCTGGAACACTGACACCACCAAATGCTGGTGAGGATGTGGAGCAGCAGGAACTCTCATTTGCTGCTGGTGGGAACACAAAATGCTACCGGCACTTTGGAAGACAGTTTGGTGGTTTCTTACAAAACCAAACATCCTCTCACCATACGACCCAGCAATCCCACTCCTTGATACTTCCCTAAAGGAGTTGAAAACGTATGTCCACACAAAAACCTGCATACAAATGTTTATAGCAGCTTGATCCATCATTGCCAGAGCTTGGAAGCAACCAAGAGGCCCTTCAGTAAGTGAATGGAAAATAAACTGTGGTACATTCAGACAATGGAACATTATTTAGCCCTAAAAAGAATGACCTACCGAGCCATGAAAAGACATGGAGGAACCTTAAATACATATCATTAAGTGAAAAAAAGCTAATCTGAGAAGGTTACATACTGTATGATTCCAACTATATGACATTTTAGTAAAGGTGAAAATATAGAGGAAAAAAAATCAGTGATTGCCAGAGGTAGGGGTGGAAGAGAGATGAATAGGCAAAGCACAGAGCATTTTTAGGGCAGTGAAAATACTCTGCATGATATTATAATTGTGTATTCATGTGTCATTATACATGTGTGCAAACCCACAGAATGTGCAAACAAGGCTAAACCCAAAGGTACACTATGGACTTTGGATGATTATGATGCACCAATGCAGGTTCATCCTTGGTAACAAATGTGCCCTCTGGTGAGTGATGCTGATAACGGGGAGGCTGTGCATGTGTGGGGGCAGGAGAAAGTGTGGGAACTCTTTGTACCTTCCTCTCAATTTTGTTGTAAACCCAAATTTGATCTTAAAAAGTCTTTAAAAGAAGAGAAGAAAAATTTAGATCTAACATATTTAATCCTTCAAAGGCTGTGCAGAGAAATACTTCAATATAGAAAATGCTCTTGTCCCTTAGAAAACCAGTACATAAGTTTTTCCTCCTAGTTGTAGGCCCTACTGGTTTGTGAATGACAACAGTCTTTGAAAAACTAAGTTACTGCCCTGGCTAGTTTTTAGATCACCCAGGCCTGGAATGTTTTCCATCCACAGCCAGAAACAGAAACTGAAGACACTTTATGACATTTTTGTTACATAACTAAAGAAAACTATGTAGAAAATTAATTTTTGTTTCAAATAATGAAAAGAACTCCTCTATTGAGCAATCTTTGAGATTCCTTTTTCATTTTTATACCCTGAGTATTTCACATTTTCTCATGGGCTCCACACATAAATTTGTTTTTAAATGTTATAATTTAGAACAAGTAAGAAAAGGGAAAAGTATTGGTTTTGAATAGATGATTTTTTGGGGGCTTTTGGTGAAAGACTGTATGACAGAAGGCATTAAGGTACTTTCTGTTAAAATTTATACACTGAAATCCTCCACAGACTCACCCTGCAGACATGAGGGAATGGACAAATGAAAGGCTGTTTCCTAAACTCTGAAGATGATTAATGTGGTAAGAAATTCCCTAAAATTCATTGGCATGGCTAATCTGTAGCTATTAAGGTCAGGCTCCTTCAATGTCAAACTGTCCCTGCAGAGCCACAGGTAAGCTGTCTTGGTGCTTCAAAATGACACTACACTTTTTGATTGGGGATTAGAGAAATAGTCTGGCAGTTTGACATGATTTAAAGTGGTACCGAATCCAATTCTGAGTGCCTGGTAATGAGCCAAGTGTGTCCCTTTCTTCTGTGGTTTTTAGTTGGAAAGAATCTCTCTAGGGGAGAGCAGGGGCGGAGGAAGTACGGGGCTAGGTGCTAATCCTATGAGGTGGGGGAAGAGGCCAGCAATGTATACTGGCTACATCTGGAAGAGAGTGGGGATGAGTAATCAAAAATAATATAGCATGGGCCGGCTGAATGGCACATTGGTCAGGAGCTGGCTTGGGACGCCAGCTCTGAGCAGCAGGGCCCGGGTTCGGATCCCTCATATGAGGGCCAGTGACACTGCCCTCCACAGCTAAGATGGTGAACAACAGCTCAACCTGGAGCTGGGCTGCCGGGAGTCGCCGGCGACAGCTTAGGCTGCAGCCCCTGCTGCAGTGGGCTACCATAAGCTACCGTGGGCCAGCAGCCAGCGTGAGCGGCTGGCAGCCGGTGTGAGATTCCAAGAGCCGCCGTGAGCGGCCATCCAGAAGCCGGTGACTGATCTGCCTCACCCAGGAAGAGTGCAATGATAATACCAACATGGGCCAGTGAAGCAATGTCCTCCACAACTAGACTGGAGCACAAAAGGACAGCAACTTGCCTGTTCCCCTTCCCCTGATTCCCCAGTGCTGTTCCTCTCCCTCAACTCCCCCAAAAAAAACTTTTAAAAAAATATAGCTTACTCTATACATGTTAGGGTTTAGGCACAGTTCCAAATACTTTCCATATAATAGCAGCCCTCACAACAACCTTAAGAAGTAGTACTATTATTACTATTCCCATTTTACAGATTATAAAAATGAGTCTCAGAGAGAAGACACTTACACCAAATCGCACTTGCTAGTAAGAAAGGGAGCCAGGATTTGTGTGTGCCTCCAGAAAAGTAAAAGCTACGGGATGGTGAGGGCAGAAGATATAGAATCTATATTGGCACTGTTCAACAGAATTTTCTGGGATTATGGAAATGTTCGATATCTGTGCTGTCTAATACAGGAGCCACTAGCCACCTGTGAAATAGGCTAGTAAGACTGAGCAACTGAAGTTTTAATTTGCTTTAATTTAAATTAAAATATAGTCACATGTGGCTAGTGGCTGCTGTATTGGACAGCACAGGTCTACACTACAGCAAAAGTCCACGCTGATGACCAACTCCAGGAATGTGTAAGACAAGAAATACAATCCCTATCCCCTAAGGTTCCAGAGAACCGCCCATCTCTTGAGATGGCTTCTTGAACCACCTCCAGTATTGGTAGATTGTGCCCTGCACAAAGGCATCAACTGAGGGCTGAAAGCCAGCCCAAGTACGCTCTGCTGTCAGCTTTGGCAAGACACTGCATCAGCCCAGAGCAAGAGGAATACGTCAACCCAGGGGAAGAAGAATGCTATTTCCAATTGGTCGGTCCAGTTTTTTGTCATTTATTCACCCAAGAGGGTGATCGTTTTGCACTTTGCTCTAAGACTTGGATCGTGCTAGCATATGCCCCAACACACTTTCCCATTTTTGTGTTATAAGAACTCCAAGGACTAGGCCACCATCTGCCTCCAGTGTCACCCCAATTCCTATATCTGGGTTACTGACCTGCATAAGTCTGCCATGGAATAAGACACAGTTTTAAGACTTCTTCCCTTCCTTTCGCTGCCCCCTCAATAGACACAGACTCTTTAAAGGTTTTCCCTGTGATTTTACCAGTAACAACTCCAGGGAAAGCAAGAGGAGTTAACAGCATAATAAACACAGGGATGGTACCAATTTTAAGAATCCCTTAAAAGCCTGTAGTAACAGCTTTCTCCAGACTTCACTGCAACATCATCCGAGCCAGGCTACTTCTTTTATGGCTTTTCTGGCCCCTTCACTAGCAATTTTTTTGGGAGTCAGATCAACCCAATCCTCCTCTCTTTATTTCTGAACTATAATGCTCCTGAGTTGTTTATGCCTCCTCAGTCCTCACCTCAGTCCCAAATGTTCTCTAGCTTTGGATCTTACCAAACATTCAAAATTTATTTATGGGGCACCCACCATGTGTTAGGCACTGAGGAAAACAAAACACAGACCCTGTTCTCAAGGGAGACAGCAGTCTGAGGAGGCCACCACTAAGTAAACAGGAAATGACAACACAATGTGCTAAGTACTAAGTCACAGGAATGTGCAAGTTACCATGGAACAGAATGATGATGGGGCACATATCTAGACTTGAGAGGTCAAGGAAGGCTTTCTGGATAGGACGTGATATCTGAGCTAAGATAAGGACAAACAAGAGTCATCCAGGTGAGAGGGCAAGACATGGGCTGCAAAGGGACACAAATGCTTCCACTGTTCTGTTTGAATTCCATTATTCTGTTTGAGTGTTTGAAGAGTCAGATTCAGGAACTGAAAGCACTGTGGGCCTGACAGTAGGGTGCAAGAGGGGTGGGGTGCAGGGAGAGATACAAGACTGAGGCTAGAGAGACTGACAGGAGCCAGGTCATAAAGGACTTTGTCTGTCATACTGAAGATTTGGACTTTACCCTGAAATCACCAGCGAGCCACTGAAGGGTTTTAAGGAAAGGTGAAACAACAGGTAACAAGTGTGCAGTGAAACCACAAAACCTCAAAGGACAATTCTTCATATCAGAAAAACCCCTGCAGACTCAACCACACAATCTCAGTGCCATCTGGCTTCACCTGCAAGGCTTCTAACTTTGCCAATAACACCCTGTGGAATAGGGAAGGAGAGGGAATACAAACCCCCAGGTAACTCTGGAGGTTTTCCTTTAAAAATTCATGCGATTTTTACATTTTTTTAAAAATAATTTGTATTTTTCAATTACAGTTGACAGACAATATAATGTTAGTTTCGGGTGTAAAACATCGTGATGAGACATTTATACAATTTGCCAGATGACCACCCCGATAAATCTAGTACCTTTCTGACACCACACATACTTATTACCATATTATTGACTATATTCCCTATGCTGTGCTTTACATCCACATGGCTATGTCTACCATTTTGTACTTCTTAATCCTTTCCCCAGGCTCCACCCATCCCATAACCCCCTCTCCAATCTGACAACTATCAAAATGTTCTGTGTTTTGTCTGTTCAGTTACTTTGTTCTTTAGATTCCACATGTAAGTGAAATTATATGGCATGTTTTTCTCTGATTTACTCCACTCAGCACAATACCCTCTAGGTCCATCCATGTTCCTGCAGATGGCAGATTTCATTCTTTTTTTATTTTTTATTTTTATTGGATAACACTGTGTTTTTTCCAGGACCCATCAGCTCCAAGTCCAGTAGCCATTTTCAATCTAGTTGATGGGTGGTGCAGACCACCATCCCATGCAGGAATTAAACTGGCAACCTTGTTGTGAAGAGCACATGCTCTAACCAACTGAGCTATCCGGCCGCCCACTGGCAGCTCAGCTCAAGCTGTTGTCTTCAATCTACTTTCGGAGAGCGCAGCTCGCTGGCCCATGTGGGAATCTTACTGGCAACCTTGTTGTTCAGGGCATGCGCTCTAACCAACTAAGCCATCCGGCCACCCCCAGATTTCATTCTTTTTTACGGCTTAGTACTATTCTATCGTACATATGTACCACCTCTTCTTTATCCATTCATCCATTGATGGACACCCAGGCTGCCTCTGCATCTTGGCTATTGTAAATGCTGCTGCAGTGCAAATATGGTGCACATGTCCCTTCAAAGTAGTGCTTTAGTTTCTTCAGCTAAATCCCCAGAAGTGAGATTACTGGGTCCTTCTTTGTCTCTTGTTATATCATTTGTTTTAAAGTCTATTTTGTCTGGTGTAAGTATTGCTGCCCCAGCTTCCCCTACCACCTCCCCATTTTCATGGAGTATCTTTTTCCATCCCTTTACTTTCAGTCTGTGTGTGTCTTTCTATCTGAAATGAGTCTCTTGTAGGCAGCATATGTAGGGGTCCTGTTTTCTTATCCATTCAGCCACCCCATGCCTTTTGATTGGAGCATTTAATCCATTATATTTAAAGTAATTATTGATAGATATGTAGTTATTACCATTTTATTATTCATATTTTTTACCTTTTTTTTTCCTCTTCTTAAAGAAGTCCCTTTAATATTTCTTGTAATACTGGTTTGGTTGTAATGAACTCCTTTACACTTTCCTTGTCTGGAAAGATTTTTATCTGTCCTTAGACTGAAAATGATAGGTTTTCCTAGGTAGAGCAATCTTGGTTGTAGGTCTTGTTTTTCATCACTTTGAATATTTTGTGCCAATCCCTTCTGGCCTACACAGTTTCTGTTGAGAAATCAGCTGGCAGTCTTCTGGGAACTCCTTTGTGGGTAATGCACTGCTTTTCTCTTGCTCCTTTTAAGATTCTCTTTGTCTTTAACCTTTAGCATTTCAATTAGGATGTGTCTTGGCCTCTTTGGGTTCATTTTGTTTGGGACTCTCTGTATTTCCTGGCTTGTATGTCTATTCCCTTCACCAGGTCAGGGTAGTTTTCCATCATTATTTCTTCACATAGGTTTTCAGTTCCTTGCTGTATCTCTTCTACTTCTGGTACCCCTATAATGCAAATGTTGGTACACTTGATGTTGTCCCAGATGCCACTTAAGCTATTCTTTTTTGGATTCTTTTTTTTCCTTTTGCTGTTCTGATTGGGTGTTTTATGCTACCTTATCTTTTAAATCACTGATTCGATCCTCTGCTTCATCTAATCTACTGTTGATTCCCTCTAATGCAGCGTTTCTCAACCTTTCACAGGGGTCGCCTAAGACCATCGGAAAACACATATTTTTGATGGTCTTAGGAACCGAGACACCGCTCCTCTATCCATCTCCAGGAGGCCCACAAGCAGATACGCCCACATACGAGTACCCGGCGACCCCTGTGAAAGGGTCGTTCGACCCCCAAAGGGGTTGTGACCCACAGGTTGAGAACCACTGCTCTAATATATTCTTCATTTCAGTTATTGTCTTCTTCATTTCTGACCGGTTCCTTTTTATGTTTTCTATCTCCATTTTAATGTTTCCTATCTCTTTGTTGAAATTCTCCCTGAGATCACTGAGCATTCTCATAACCAGTGTTTGGAACTCTGCATCTGGTAGATCGCTTGTCTTCATCTTGTTTTGTTCTTTTCCTGGTGCTTTGTTCTGTTCTTCTACTTGGGACATGTTTCTTTGTCTCTCCAATTTGAGTGTCTCCCTGTGTTTGTTTCTGTGTATTAGGTAGGGCTGCTATGCCTCTCTGTCTTAGTAGAGTGGCCTTATATAGTAGGTGAAGTATGGGCCCAGTGATGCAGTCTCCCCAGTCACCTGAACTGGGCACTCCAGACATGTCCTTTGTGTGGGGTGTGTGTACCATCCTGTTGTAGTTGAGACTTGGTTGCTGTTTGCATGTCATGGGAGGGATTGACCCTCATCTGATTGGTTGTGTGGACTCGTCGTGATTACAATGGAGAATCTCTTGTACAGGGGATGACCCTACAGAGCAGGGTTCACTTTAGTGGGGCTCTGGTACCTGCCAAGTCTGCCCTTTGAGTGTGTTGTCTGTGGAGGTGGTTGAGTGGTGCTCTGGTGTGGTCTGAAGCTGGCCACTTGGTGTGTTGGTCCTGGGGCCTCTTGGGAGGGACCCTGCTGCTCGCCAAGGAGAGCTGCTCCCTGTGCCTTGCTCTGGGCCACTTGGTATGAGCTACAATGTGATCTGCAGATGGTTGCCACTTGTGCTGGGCTTGGTGGTACCTGGGAGAAGCTAAATGCAAACCGACACCAGCTACCACAAGTGCTAGGCTTGGGGCTGCTTAGCAAGAGGTACAGGGCATGCTGAGGCCAAATGTTGCTTGTTTGAGGTTTGTGAATCTTTCAGAGATTTTTAGAAAGTCTGCAGCATTAGCCAAGACAGGCCATTTGTGTGGAGAAGCCACCACAAGTGGCTTGGGTGGGCCCACAAGTTGGCTGGGATGGGGTACCAGGGTGGGGCAAACAGTGTCAGCTAGGTTGACGTAGACTCAGATATGGCACTTGCCTCTGCACTCTGGGGGGTGGGGGTGGGGGCTCAACCAGCATAATGGCTTCTGCCAACACTTGTGTCTGGGAGAAAGCTGCCCTTCCAGCCCTTGTCCTGAAGCCAGACAATTCAGTTTGTCCCCTGGTGCCCTTCGAGCTGCTGCCCCAGTGCTAGAGCTCTGAGCAAGTGAGTATGTCACTGAGTAATTCCATGTGCAGGCCCTTTAAGAGGAG
Source organism: Hipposideros armiger (assembly GCF_001890085.2). Classification (NCBI taxonomy): domain Eukaryota; kingdom Metazoa; phylum Chordata; class Mammalia; order Chiroptera; family Hipposideridae; genus Hipposideros; species Hipposideros armiger. The sequence continues at coordinate 346,329 of NW_017731858.1, read as the reverse complement.
CTCCTAGGAGTGCAGCCACCCTCCCTCTCACTCAGCCACAACCTCTGCTGGTTTTGACAGCCAGAAGTTATGGGGACTTCTCTTCCCAGCACTGGAGCCATGGGCTGGGGAGCCTGATGTGGCGCTGAGACAACTCCTAATTTTCAACCACCACATATGGGTGTGGCGACAGTCTGTTCTGTCTCTGCCCCTCCTATCAGTCTCCATGTGGCTTCTTCTGTATGTTCTGAGTTGTAGGACTTTGGTTCAGGTAGACTTTAGGTAATTCTCAATAAAGGTTGTTTTATAGTTTAGTTTAAGTTTGATGTGGCCATGAAAGGAGGCAAGTTCAGCGTTTACCTGTTCCACCATCTTGACCAGAACTCTGACTTCTGCATTCTATTCCACGATCTAGCCATAAGTGTTTTAATATGCCAAAACTGTTTTTCATCAAGTCACTGGGCAAAATTGACATTCCAAGATGAAAGGCCATGTTTGTCTTATAGCTTTACGAGTCCTGGACACAGTCCTTCACACTCCATTCTCTCAGAAGCAGTTTAAAAGAATGATAGAAAGGAGGACAAGGCCTTGTGGAGAGCAGATTGTCAACACTAGATTTCCCATTCTGACATCAAACTGACTAAATATCCCTATTCCACAGAACGCTCCTACCCGAATGCCAGCCTCTGAGAAACCCTCCATCTGTGCTGTCCACCCCTTCATCAAAACCTCCCAGCCTCCGCTGCCACTACCCCAAGCTCCACACTAGCTTCTCACCACAGTTTGTCTATACCTCACAAGAGTTTGTCTATACCCCATGAGAATTTGTCTATACCTCACGAGAGTTTGTCTATACCTCTGCAACTGCCTTCATCACACACTCATTTCATATATATATATATATATATATATATATATATATATATATATATATAGAGAGAGAGAGAGAGAGAGAGAGAGAGAGAGAGAGAGAGAGTTGTGTTGGGCACTGTCTCCCTCTCTACATTTTAAACTTAGGAGCGACGGGACATGCTTCTTATCTCAGCTGTTTATTCAGTGCTTTATCCACAATATGTGCTAAAGTTTTATTGAATTGATTAGCCTGGTCCTTTCTTCCTTTTTATGTTGCTAATAATTCTAAGCTCTAAAGGAAAGGAAATGATTAAAGATTAATTTCAAAATTTAACAAATTTTGTAGTCATAGTCAGAAATATAAAGTATAAGTTATTTTGTGGGGAGCTAAATTACTTTTCAACACTAGGCATGATATGATTTTCTTTTAAGGTAGGCATCAATGACTCATACATAACTGGTGAAAATGTAAAATGGTATAGCCACTCTAGACGTTAGTTTGGTAGTTTGTTATAAAACTAAATATGCTATTACCATATGACCCAGCAATTGCACTCTTGGGCATTATTCCCAAGAAATGAAAAGTTATGTTTACATAAAACCAGAACACGTATATTTATATCGGCTCCATTCATAATAGCAAAAAATTGGAAACCGAGGTATCCTTCAATAAATGAATGGTTAAACAAAGTAGTACATCCATATCATGGAATACCACTCAGCAATAAAAAGTAGTAAACTGTTGATATACACAACAACTTGGATGGATCTCAAGGCTATTATGCAGCGATAAAACAAACAAACAAACAAACAAACAAACAAAACATTTAGCCTCAAGTAGTTTTATGCTGTATGATTTCATTACAGTAAAATTCTTGAAATGACAAAATTAGAGATGGAGAACAGATTTGTGGTTGCCAGAGGTTAGAGACTTGGGGAAGAGGACGTGGGGTGGGGGGATTGCAGAGGGAGGGAGGTATAGCTTTAAAAGGGCAACTTGTGGTGATAAAACTATTCTATATCGACACGTGATTAAATTGCATAGAAACACACACAAACAAATGTGTGCATATAACACTGGCAAAATTTGAATAAGTTTGGTGGATTGTACCAATGCCAATTTTCTGGTTTGATATTGTTACCATTAGGAGAACCTGGGTGAAGTGTATATGAGATCTCCCTGTACATTTTTTGCAGTATCCTGTGGACCTATAATTATCATTTTCTTAAAAGTAGACACCAAAAGCAGATGCATTTTCCACTGAAGCAAACTGCCCATCTTCTTGGGGGTGCCAAAAATAGGCTTTTGTTTTTTAAAAAAACAAACTATGTTAGACCTAAAGGCTCCCAACATCACCACCATCAGTCGTTCGTCTGTATGTCTCCTGTCCATACTCACCAGTAGTAGAGAGTATAGTTAGTGTCAGGTCTTGTGTTCCTTCCAGGGAGCCAGGTACAATTCATGTAGCTCAGGTTGTGCCAAATGCATTGTAGCTCAGTCACAGCTGACTCAGGATCACCTAGAATACACAGTCGAGAGTTTAGGACCCTTTTTTTCTTGTAAGGTAAACTAGCCAATCACTCTGGGACATGGGGATGGTGAGAGTGTTTCATGCTGCTTTACACAAATTAAAATGTTCACAGCTTTCTCTCTTACCTCCTGATACTAAGAAAACAGTTTTATTATCACGGAAGGGTCCTAACTCTTATATCCCTAACTGGAGAGCAAGTTTAAAGATCAAATAATATTTCAATCATAGGAAATGACTACAGGATTACTAAATGAATGTGACTCTTAGTAGTTGCCTATTATGTGTTATGACTTTAGGAGCCTTAAAATCTTTATGATCTAAAATCTCAACCTTTATAAAGTTTTTTGAGTTAAAGCATCACGTCTCTAAGTTAAATGCCTCTGTTTAAGATGCAAACATGTTATCGCTAAGAATCCTTGAAGTTGTACTATACTGAGCCATCATCGACCATTTTACTGTCATAATACAATTTAGGTTTCTTTTGATTATTTCTTAAACTCCTAAAGAAATGAGAATAGGGGAGGTAAGTTGTTTTAAACCATGCTCCCAGCCTCCTAGCAGTATTGAATTTTATAATTTTACAAATATTACTTTTGATTAGTATAAGGCAGGTAGTCTATAGAACAAGCCATGTAGTGCTAAGGTTTGGAGGTAAGAGAAGGAGCCCTGCACAACCAAGGGGCAACATAATATTAATAGATAATCTGTAGAAAGCATTTATTCTTTGCCAGGCACTATTCTAAGCCCCTCACATATACTGACATGTAATCCTCTCAACAGTCCTGGGAGGCAGGTACTATCATCATCCCCATTTTACAGATGCGGAAACTGAAGGGAGGAGGAGCTAAGTGATCTGCCTAGGGTCACTCGACTAGAAGCTGGCAGAGCTGAGATTTAAACTTGAACATCTGGGTCCTGGTAGCCCTGCTGTTAATCAGTATATGCTACCCCCTGCATGTAACATAAAAGCTAAAGGACATTGGATAATGGGTGGGAAGGCAGTTGGGTGATAATGATCAACCTGACTACTTGACAGCTTTTCCTAGGGGTAGTCTTGAATTGGAGTCAGGCCACCATGCCCATTTTCCTTTTTAAACATCTTTCCCCAAACAATCCTGTAGATTAAACTAACCTCTCTATAGAATGAGGAAGATGGTACCTATTTGGGGGTTTTCTGAGGCACTGGACCTGGAATCTGAAGACCTACAGCAACTCACTCAGTTCCCTTCTTCCTCATAAAATGAATCGGAACATTGGTATTCAACGTGTCTGTGAGCACTTAGAAGGCAGGAAAGACCGCATATTGATCAGTGTGTTGCTACCACCTAGTCAAGTGCCGGGAACTTATTAGACTCAGCAAATGTTTGAAAATGAATGAATTAATTAACACTGAACATAAGCATATGGATAATTTGGATTTATTCTCTAAATAGCAAGAGAAATTGCTTTCAGTTGTTACCTTCAGGGGGTGAGATGCACTTTTCCACCAAAGTGCTAGGGTTGTCACTTTCATTGGTGCTACACTGGGACCCCACTTGCAAACAAACCTTCTCATTCAAGGGCACTTCTTTCGAACGATGAGTTTCTGGAGCAATTTTCTAAAGTTAGGAAATAAAAATAGTCATTGCTGTAGCAAACATACAGAAATACACTTATGTAATAAAATATTGGCATGTCCAGATGTGTAAAACAAAACAAAACAAAACGGAAAGTTATCCAATGGTATAGATAAGTCATCTCAACCTGCAGTGATTTTGCTCCCCCAATCCCCGGGGGACATTTAGTAATGTCTAAGAACACTTTTAGTTGTCATAACTTGAAGGGGGCTGCTACTGGCATTTAGTGGGTAGAGGCCAAAGATGCTGCTAAACATCCTACAAGACACAGGACAGCCTTCCCTTCCCCCTACAACAAGAATTATCCTGTGCCAAATGTCAGTGGTGCCACCACTGAGAAACCCTGGTATAGATAAAAGATAATTTCCCACATTTTAAATGTAGAAACATCATGACATTTACCTATAAGCCTACCATACTAAAACATTCAACTGTCTAAAAGCAATTATAAAGGAAACACAATAAGATTATCAAAATCCAATTACAAACAGACATAGTATGCCATCAAGATCAAGGTAAATGGGACTGCTTTAAGAATCCAGTGATCCTAGTCACCTCTGAGGAGAGGAAGTTAAGAAAGGGGACCTGAGGGCCAAAGAGAGACTTTTCATTAAACATCTTTGTGTACTGTTTGACCATATTGACTATCTCCTATATACATATAAGTTTTAAGGGTTGCTATGTGTATTGAGTATACCACACTTTTATTCTGAAAAGTAGATAAGCTTTGTGGAACCACAGAAAGCCAACTCATAGACAGCATACAGACATAAATCATAAATCTGGTTATATGATTTAAAATAATGAGATTAAAGGGCTTTTGAGGAAATTAACATTTCCCATGGGGAGAGAGTTGGAATTAAGAATGAAGCTACTTTTAATCAGAGCTCCAAGGAGTTTCCTGTTTTGCAATAGTTTCTGACTCAAGGAGACAGCATTTCCTTTTATATACGTGCCAATGGCCACGAAGGGGAAAATTTGTCATAGCTACCTCTACCATCCTAAGGGGCTATTCTGCCATTTCACATGCCTGCTGATAGCTGAACATGAAGACAACTGTGAGATACTCCCAAAACCAGGACATAGGATGCCCTCTGAGAGGTAGCCAACAAGTCAAGAATTCATGAACCACAGCAAAGATATGAAAAAAAATCACTTTATAGAGACTGAACAGCTCTTAGACCCAGGCAAGACAGCACTCTGAAAAGGGAGTTAAATGGTTAGCCCTGGAAGAAAAGAAAAAAAAAAGTCTGCAAGCAAAATTCTAGCCGGGGACACTGAGTATTTCTGTCCAACCCACAGTAGGGCCTCCAGCTATTCTTAACCAAGTACAGTTTCACACCTAATTCCTGATTCCTTGCTTAGAAATCTATTTATCATTTGCCTTTCCATACAGTTGCTGCTTACAGGGATGGAACGCACCAGTTTTGCTACAGAAGGCTTTCAAGAATGTTTCACCTTTATAATTTTTATGGCAAGGTAAGGAAGTAGCCCTTCAGAGGTGAATGTGTGCTGAGGAAATGATGTTTCTCAGCCTGTGAAACTGAAGGCCAGGATCATGGTAATGGTGGAGGAGAGTTCCAAATGCAAATTTCACCAACCTCATAATTTTATTAAGCACAAGTCCTACACAGTAAATCCTCACTTAATGTTGTTAATAGCTTCTGTGACTTTAAGTGAAACGACATATAACGAAACCAATTTCATCACAGGCTAGTTGATATAAACAAGAGTTAAGTTCCTATGGCACGTCATCAACGTTAAAACAAAACAATGTTGAACGAAATGACATTATTTGAGGACCTGTTGAATACCCCTGAAGGAGCCACCCTGATCTAGGGATCCTTGATAATTCTTGTTTGGAAGCTGCATTTGACTTTTGAGGACACCAGGGGAAAAATGTACAGTCAAATGCCATAAATTAGAATCATCATGGAAAAAATCCCACTTCTCTTATTATATTACATGTTGTTTCAATGAGAGGGCTGAGGAGTTTTATTATACAAATATGTTTATTATAAAAAATTGTTTTAATGGAAAAAATATGTTAGCACCTTAATTTGAACCTTATGTTTTGGGCATATGAATAATAAAATGACTTGGGAAAAAAAGAGTAAGAGATAAGATAGAATTATTTTTTAAAATCTCTTTTAAAGCTCAAAGTAAATAATAGTAAATTGGCATGAATAAAATAGGAACCCAAAATGTCAATGTTTGCCAAGTCAAATGAACTTCTCTCTATCAGACGAGGAGCTAAAGCCCTCCCAGCAGATCTTGATGAGGTATGTGTGATGGCTCCCACGTGACTTTTGGCTATGGTGACTCATTCCACGGTAGCTAGCTGCTGTATGATATAGTTCCACCTATCAGTGAATCAGGTGTCCTTTGAAAATTTATCAAAAACCAAGGCCAGAGTCCTGAACTGATCCGTCCCCCTCAGGACCAATGTTTTTTTGGCTGGATCGAACCTTTCCCAATTACAGATTTCTTTCTCAGAAGGAAAGGGGTGTCAGCTTCAGCTCTGCCTGAACAGAACAACAACCTATTAACTGATTCACCTGGTGAGACTTGCCTATCTCTTGGTGATGAAAGCTATCTAAAATCTAATGCCAGATCCTTCTTCTACTTGCCAGACTGGGAAACTATTAGAGATTGTTAAAACACTGGTGGAGGGCAGCCACTTATAGTAATTTTTTTTATTTTTTAAACATCATCTATGAATCCTTGAGTCATCTTAATGGTCTTCCAATCTGAAGATTGAAAATGACATCAAGAGTTTATCTCATTTAGCAACTTGGGACCTTTAGACATTCTCATAGCCCCTTAACATTTATAAACTATCATAATACCACTGCTTCAATATGCTTCAAAGGATATATGCACCCTAGTTTTGTCTGATTATGTTAATGCTGTGTCCAAAGAACAAAATGAAAAAAGGAAAATCACTCCCGCCATTCATTCTCAGCCTCAAGATTGTAACCTTCAAAAGGTCCAGACCGGAAATCTCCCCCCAGCACTGATTGGAAGAAATAATCCATATTTATCACAACTGAGGGACTGGTAGCCATCAATGCTGTCAAATGACTGGAATAAATGACTTAAGGAGACGTCACACTTTATGTTCTCCATCTGGTCTCTTCAGAGGCAAAATGAGGGGAACAAGATTAAATGACAATATTAGGTGGCACCACAGAATATGACCTATAAAAGTGACAACTGCTTATGGTTCAACCTAACAACAGTAATAATAAAAGCTAACAACTGTTGGAACACTAACTCTGCGCCAGGTGCATTACAAACACCATCTCCTTTTAATACACATGCTCTTCATGTGAAGTAGGTACAGCTGGCCCTTGCACAACGAGGGGATTGGGGCACCCACCCTCCCCCAATGCGGTAGAAAATACTCATATAACTTTGATCTACAGTCGACCCTTTGAATACACAGATTCAACCAACCACCAATCAAAAACAGTATTTTCAACCCAAAACAATATTTTCAATCCGCAGATGGGAAACCACAGCTGGGAATGTAAAAATACTATTTTCGATTAGTGGTTGGTTGAATCCGCAGATACAAAAACCAGCACATAGCAAGAGCCTACTGTAGTTATTGAAAAACATTCACGTATAAGTGAATCTGTGTGGTTAGAACCCCAGTTGTTTAAGGGTCCTCTGTACTATTATTAGCTCATCCCCTTCCCCAAACTTTTACAAACAAGGAAATGGAGACTCAGAGAGGTTAAGTGACTTGCCCAAGATCACACAGCTTGAAAGGGGAAGTGACAAAATTTCAAATCCAATTCTATCTGACTCCACTGCCTCCTAAAATTACTTTTAAGTCTAAATTTCTGTAAGTATTCTGAGGAATTAGACCCATTTCTAGGCTAGAATATCAGCATGTCTACCTAACTGATCCTTGAGCATGGCTGACAGACTAATGAATAGGGGCCTGTTAGAAAAAAGGTGACCCCTCGTCAGAGTTTTGATTAGATACTTAGTGGAAACTTAAGGGTCTTTCTCAGAATTTCTCAAGACTGAATGACCAAAAGTTGCTACTGACTCCAAATGCCTAAGGCCCCCTCCTTAGGAACAAGTGGAAGCCAACATAGTAAAAAAGGGAACTCAAATATGTACTCAAGTTTCACTGCTAGAAGTATGGCAGGCTTCTGCATTTAGAGGACCTCTTTAAAAATGCAAGCACTTTTGACTAGCCTCAATTCTTTATCAATTAACACCTACACCTTAATTAACACCTCAGCAGGAAAAGGGCAGGAAGGCAGATTAGCAAATTTTCCTTAAGAGAAAAAGCCTGTTCCATCCTCACTTGATTAAGCCTTCGCATATATTATTTACCACGTCCCAGCAAGCCAGGGAAGTGAGTAGAGCCACACTTTACACACAAGGACACTGAGGCTCAGAGAGGCCTTTTCAATTAAGTCATTTACCCCAGAACACTGAGCTAGCTAAGTGGTGCACCTAGTTCTCCTGACTCTTCCTGCCACCAAGCTACTTGAACATGATGATTTCACAATTCACAACTCCAAAGTAGTCACTAATAACTTCTCATTCGGTCTCCACAAAATCCTGGACAAAGTCAACCCCAAACGTCTCCCACCCCCCCACACCCCGCTGCAAGTATAAAGATATAAAACAGATTTGAACAGATGATCTGATGTTTTGAAGAACCCGTCAATTAGAAGGGGCTACAAACTAGTAAGGCCTAAGAGAAAATTCCTTTGAATAAGATTATCACAAAGAACCCAAAATTATCCAATCTTGTTAACAAAAATTCATGTAAATCAGTCAACTACGTCTGATTGGAAAGAGTGAAAGTTCCCTTCATTTTTCATCATGCATTAGGAAGCCCAGTCTAGTCAACCCCACCTGCCATTGACATCTTTTTTTTTCGCTTTCCATATGGCCATTTGCTTTGCATCATATTTATCTGTGCATGTGATTAGTAAGATGGTGAATGTGAAAATCCCCTGAGAAACTGGAAGTGTTGTATAGATACAAGGCCACAGGCAGGAACACAGGAACCAATTTGAACATAGTTATTTATTGAGTGCCTAGTAGGTAAAGATATCTTAGCATTTCCTATCAGAGGATCTCAATTGTATTTGATTATCAAATAATTAGCAAATATCCTCAAATGTTCAGTTTTGTCAACAGTTGGTTCTGTAATTTTGACAGTTAAAATTTGTACACAACCCAAAATAAAATTCCCATTTTGAAGTAAGATTAGAATTTGGCTTATTCTTGGGTCTAATACATAGTGTTCCCTTTATCTCATCAATGACATATGTTCCAGAAAACTTACCTTATCCTGCTTGTTGCCAAAATGACTAAAATACCACAGACTACAATTCGGGCTGGCTCCCTCTGGAGGATTCCATGTCCATATTACCGTGCAGAGGTTTTCAACAGAAACACTCAAATTTGTCACCGGTGGCTGAGTTTCTGTTCAAATCAAGCACAAGAAATAAATTTGTCAACATCAGTCAGTGATTTTAATGGCTCATTTAATCCGTTCGTCCAAGTCCTAGAGGCCAAGAGTAAGAAAACTGAGTAGAAATATCTGACATTCAATGAGCCAAGCACTGTTCTAAGTACTCTCCATATATTTGCCCACTGAATCCTCACAACCACCTTATAAGATAGGGACTATCAGTCTCATCTTAAAGATGAGGTGACTGAGGTACAGGGACTATGAGTCACTTGTCCCATATCCTAAGGCTTGTAAATGGCAGAGCTGGGATGCAAACCCAGATAGTGTGGCTCCAAGGCCCCACATTCGTAACTACTTGCTATCCTGTGAACACAGAGAGAGTATATTCTTAAAATTTTAAGTTTTCCTTCTGCAGGAATTTGGGGTCCCCTACACTTGGAATCCACACCTCCCTCAATACAGATACTTCCCTCTCAGCAGTTCTGCCAGTGAGCTTAAGCAGCTCATCTTTAATCGTGCTTGTTAACTTGACCTGGTAATTATTTTTATAACTCTTCCATAGAAGCACTGAAAGAAATTTAACAGCCCTTGCCGCTCCCCTGAGGTCTGACAGTAAACAGCTGGAACTGTAGCTTCGACTAATCTGAAGAGGGAAGAAAAGAGGAGAAACTGTGAACCAGTGTCTTAAAAATATTTCATCTGGAGAAAACCCACCACCGTCTCCACCAAATATTCAATGACTATTATTTTGGACCCAGCTCTAAATATCAGAGAAAGGAGTTTCACCTTTCACTGCTTCTGCCACATACAGGGAAAAACATTGTTAGCGGGTGGGGGGAGAAACATCATTTCAATCTTTCCGGAGAACTTCTAAAACCAAGGCTATCAAAACCATCCCCTTAGACATTGGGTGAGGGATGTACAGGAATGCTCTGTCCTATCTTTGCAACTTTTCTGTAAATAAAAAATTATTCCTAAATAAAGACTATTAAACTATTTAAAACAACCCCTCAAAATCGTCTAAAGTGGGAAACTTAATCATTATTAATTACTTAAGGACTACAGTTGTATTAATTTATCAGTCGATATAGTTATATTTTATACTCTATGCCATCACTTTGGAGTACACTGGGCCTCTTTATATAATCTGCAATACTTAAACCATTACCTTCCTCTTTAACTGAACAAAAAAATTCTACATGTCCCAAAGATATCAACCACACAAGCATTACATAGTTGGGATTTCCCCAACAGTCAGTTTTCTACATAGCAGCCCACAAAGGCCTTTGACTCAACATTCATTCCCTCTTTCCCAACTCCATTAGCTTTCCTGCAAGGTAGACCAGAGGCCCAACTGTGAGGAGGAACAGCTCACAGCAGGCCAAGTCCTTGTGGAAACAGGGAATCCCAATTGCAGTGCATTCAAACCCAGCTAGTGCCAGGGAGCACCAATGGCTTCAGCAACAGTGCTGGCGTTAGGATGTGAAGCGATTACAGGAGTATCCCACTATTCCGTTTTGGCCCTTTTAACATCCTATCAATGATGTTTTTGAAGGCAAATCACTGGTCAGATATAGAGCCTGTAATAAAAAACTTGCTCTTACTGAAGACTACAATCGACTTTAGGATTACCTACCTTATTCTGCAGGTTCAAGAACCACACTGCAGCAAACTTCCTGGCACTACCTTCCCACCTACCTCCCATTCCCACACAAAAAGTAAAAAAACCCTGATAATAAAAATATTATCTAGTTATGGTTCACTTAAATTGCACCCCAATTTTCAAGGTGTAAGACCTTTTTAAGTCTATTTTAATAGAACAATAAATAACCTGTCCTATTTCCAATCCCCACATGGGTTTGATTTTCCCCCCATCTGTTTTGAAGTGTCCTTTAGTCAGATCTTCTAATTGTTTTGCATTTTAGGCTACTTGTAGCTATCTGCAATCCTTTTTCTTTCTAATGGTTCCTTCCATTTCTCTTGAGATTTTTTTACTTCCTAGACTTTAAAACACACACACACACACACACACACACACGCACTATAAAGTTTAAATACACTCTCCAGATGTTTAAACATATGTGAATACATGTGTGTATAATACATCCCAACATCTACATAAACAAGTGGAGACTGTACTTCTTGTAAAGGTCTCTAACAGCTGCTCAATGTAGTAGGAAAGGCAATTTCAGTCGAGTGTAGTGACTAAGAACATGGACTCTGGAGCCAGATTGCCTGAGTTCATATGCCAGCTGTGTTACTCACTAGCTGGCAAGTCACTTAACCTCTCTATGTCTCAGTTTACACATCTATAACATGAGGATGATCATAATAACCTAATGATTATTATGAGGATTAAATGAGTTAATACAGATAAAATGCTCAGAACAGTGCCTGGCACAGGGCAAGTGCTAGATAAATGTTAGCTAGCTGCTTTCTTTCTTTTTAAAGAGACAAAACAATTTTAAACAATTGTTTTGGAAGTAATATGTGCCCATGGCCTTTGAGACAAAACATGTATCTATTCTGCCTGCTAAGCTTTCCTTAGTTACCTAATTTCACCCACTTCTTAGAGGTTGATCACTGACTTCAGAGAGCGAAGTGGGAAGGAGAGAGGGACTCACATAGCTCCCCCCCAACTAAACTTCAACCCTCAAGTGAGTCTGTATGGTCATCTAACACAATATCCTATTCTAATTAGGAATTAACATGAGCAATGCTCTTTCTTATAAAAAGACATATTGCTTAGCTCATAGTTTTGCATGCATATTTCAGGAAAAGTTAAGGAAATCACAATAATCACATATGAGTCATCCATCTCCTTCCCTTACATCTACTCAGTCATCAACTTCTGCCCATTCTTTCTTGCTACACCTCTCTCATCATCCCAATCACACTAATGTGCTCTGCTGGGCCCCATGAGGCAGACAGACACCAGTAAGCCGTTGTTCTGGGCAGGAGGCGTTTATAACACATGTTTCTAGTGGACACCTTCAAGCCTATATTCCTGTGTAGCTTCATACTCCAGCAATTCCCCTCACACAGTCCAGTCTCCCTGATCACTTCTCCTCCAGTGTCATTTCCCTCACACTGGCCCCCACTCAGGGCCTTAAAGGGCAAATGAGGCTCTTCTGCTTGGACCGACTTTGCCAATGCACCCTCCTCGCTGATTACAAAAGAACACGCTTGCCCTCTTTCTTCAAGGTCTCTGCTCCTGCTATCCCTTCATACTGGGAATAAATTCTCTCCTCCACCTACTCAACTTCCACCCATCCTGAAGGTCTAGCTCAAGTTTTACCTCTTCCACAAAACCACCAGTCCTCCGTTTCCACTCTTCTGAACGCCTACAGTGCTTACTGTTTGGACCACACAGTCTGGCAATTATAAAGCGAGTCTCCAATCTCACTTTATATCATTCACTTCATAACTAATAGCCTGTACATACTTTCATGGGTCCCAACCAGTTCTGCCCTGTTACTCTGGGAGGTGCCCAGCTCCTCTCTCAGCCAAGGACTCCCCTCACTTCTAAACAGAGAGGCGCTGAATACAGTGGTTAAGGGCCTGGCCTCTGGAATCAGGCTGCTGGTGTCGGAAGCCGGGCTCCGCCACTCGACCAGCTATGAGACTTTGAGCAAGGCTCTTCGCCTTACTGTGTGTGCCTCAGCTTCCTCATGTAGAAAATGGAATAACAGCACCTACAAGATAGGTTTTGGGTAAAGATTAAAAGAAATAGTACAAGTGAAAAGCTTAGGACACTGCCTAGCATAGAGTAAACACTACATAAATGCTAGTTGGTGTTATTAAGACACATCACAATGTGGGCTATCAAACCTAAACAGACTAGACTAAGTTGGTAGCCTAATCATTTTTATAAACGATCAGAAGATTTCAGCTAGAAAGAGCCTTTAGAACTTACGGAGTTCAACCTCCTCCTTTCACAGATGAGAAAACTGCTGCACAAGGAAATGACTAGCCCAGAGTCCCACAGCTGTGAAATGTCAGACCACTAAAACCCTCCCTTTTTTTCCTTCCTCATACCTCAATGAAATTCTATCAATATTTCTAATGGGAAAAAAAGTTTCTGTATTCTAAGTAATCAAGTTACCAATGAACCCATGTGACAAGACTGATTAAGTTGGGGGTTGCCAGTATTGTCTAGAAGGCCAGCTGTTGTTTCAGGTGTGTGTGGGAGGGACTCTGTAGGAGGGAGGGTGCTGAAGCAGCACTGTGAAAATCAGGAGACTAATGAGATGGGTGACCCTAGACAAGTCCTTTCCCGTCTCTGGACCTTAGTTTCCCCAAATTATTATGGGAATCGGATCTCCTCAACTAAACTTAGCGGCACCTTGGGGACAAGGACGATGCTGTAAACGCTCAGGTTCTAAGCGAACCTACAGAGCCTGACTCAGTATTAAACAAGGCAAACACTTGAATAATTACTGCCTGACAAACTTCGAACCTCTTTCAGGTCTCTAGTCAAATGCCACGTTTTCAGTGAGGCCTTCCCACTCTACCCCTTTACAACGGCAAACCCCTCTCCCACTTTATCTCCACAGTACTTAGTGCCACCTGACATACCTTAATATTTTACTTTTTTACCCCCTCTCGGACTCTGCCAATAGCACATAAACTCCACAGGGCGGGGACTTGATCTGTTTTCCTCACTGCTGCATCCTCTGCCCCTAAACACTGCCTGGCACAGAGCAGACTTTGCATACGTGTTGTTGACTGAATCAACAGAGGACGTCAAGGTTTCCTAATCAGCATTTCAACTTGGGTTTCAAAGCACAACATGCTGGTGAAAACGCAGTAAGCAAATGGTGGGTGTTTGTGTCAACATGATAATAAAACCTATCAAATTTGACCCAAAATGTCCAGAAGGCCACGCGTGCCAGGAGCTGTCCGTGAGGAAGTCATTAGCCCGCAACTGTTCACAGTAAGAGTAGTTGAATAAAAAGTTGTAGTGCGGGGTGAGAGATATACATGATGTCTCTGTACTTTCTTTGCAACTTTTTCTGTAAATAGAAAATTATTCCAAAATATAAAGATTATTAAAGAAAAAAAACAAAACGGCATCTGCCTGGATGCTGTTCCGGATTTCCCAATGGATTTCTTGGGGTCTGGAGGAGGTCGTGACCGTCACGTCCTTGTTCTACGAGGACGAGGCTCTTTGGAGGTTCCATCTACGCCCACCCCTTCATTGGACCCAGCTCTCCCAGACCTCGCTCGCCGTTCCCACTGGCTTCTGGCCCCTCACCCCCCCGAGTTCACACAGGACATTCAGGGTTCCAGCCAGCCGCCCCCCGCCCAACGACGCCGCGGGCATGTTTCCATCCGGCGCTCCGGCGCCAGGCTCCTTGGTTCTACCCGACAGCGCAAGGGAAGTGCGGCGGCGAGTCGTCTTCTTCCCGCTCCGCCGCCGCCGCCGCACGGAATCCGGGCAAGCCCCGCCGCTCCAGGGTCCCCTACCTCGCACCCGGCACCGGAGGCTGCCGTCGCCGAGCGCTGGGCATCGACAGAAGGCCCCCGGCGCCCACCCTCGCCGCGGCCCTAGGCCCCGCGGAGCCCTCGCCCGACCCTCGGCCGCCGCCCCGGGCCCGGGGGCTGCACTCACCGGTGGGCGCGGCGTCCCCGCCGTCGGCGAAGCAGAGCAGCAGTACCCACAGCCCGCAGAGCCGCGCCGGCAGCTCCATGCAGCCCCTCGCCCCGGATCCCGGCGGGTGGTGGCAGCCTCGGCAGTCTCCGCCTCCTTCGCTCCCGCTCCCACTTCCCGGCTCCGCCGCCCCGCAGGCTGGGGGCCGGCTCAGACGGGAAGAGCCGCCCCGCCCACCGGCCGCAGGTAACCCGAGCCGGCCAGCACGGGCGGGGGCGGGGCGCGGCGGCTCCGCGGCGCTGCACCTGGCCCCGCCGCCCCCCCCCCCCACCCCCGGCCCCTCCCGAGTCCCGTCGCCGGCCCAACAGAACTTCCTCGACAACGTCGCGGCCCAACCCGACCGCCTGCTGTCCCCGCCCCGGCCCGCGTCGCCGCTGCCTGCCGACTGCAGGGTCTCGGGTGCCAAGGGCAGGGCCAGCTACGGAAGGAGCTTTGGCCTGGGAGTCTGGGCTGCCAGTCTTGACCTCTGAACCCTTGTTTCCTAAACTGTGACTCGAGGGAATAATCACAGACCGGCCTCACAGGGTGGATTTGGAAGGCCACCGAGGGGACTTGGCATAGCGGCTCTGTGACAAGGAAGAAACGTATATTTGAATAATACATAATGTCGAATAGGAAAGAAAAAGCACAACTCTAAACTTGAGGGTCATTGAGGCTGGGGATGGAGGAAAACTGGAACCCTTATTAGTTTCCCATTGCTGCTGTAACGGATTACCACGTATTTAGTGACTTAAAGAAACAGTTTTATTATATTAGAGTTCTGGATATGAGAAATCTCACTGAGCTAAAATCAAGGTGTGGGCAGAGCTGCCTTTCTTCTGGACGGTCTACAGAACAATCTATCTCCTTGCCTTTTTCATCTTCTAGAGACTGCCCACATCCTTTCGCTTGTTGCTATACCACTTAGACCTCTACTTCCCTGGTCACATCTCCTCTGACTCTGACCCTCCTGTCTTCCTCTTTCATTTATTAAAATCCCTGTGATTAGGGGCAGCCGGTTAGCTCAGGTGATTAGAGCGCAGGCTCAAAACATCAAGGTTGCTGGTTCGATTCCCACATGGGCCACGGAGCTGCGCCATCCACAACTAGATTGAAGACAACTACTTGACTTGGAGCTGATAGGTCCTGGACAAACACACTGTTCCCCAGTAAAATTTCTTAAAAAAATACACACACACAAAAAAAAACCCTGTGATTAGATTGGACTAACCAAATAATCCATGATAATCTCCTCATCTCAAAACCCTTGATTTAATCACATCTGCAAAGTCACTTTTGCAATGTAAGTTAACATTCACAGTTGTCTGGGATTAGGGCATGAACATCGTGGGTGGGGGGCATCATTCTGTCACCACCCCCAAAAAAGAGTCATGTCTGGATGGATGATGAGACCCAGTAACTGCGGTGTATTTCGGTGGAACGAAACCAATGTATATACCCCTGAAATATGTTGCAAAGAATATAGCAATCAAGATGCTGATAATACACCTAGTCTAGACCTTCCCCAAAGAGCATGGGGATGTTTAACCTATCCGAAACTTGCTCTTGGCCCTCAAATTCAATAAATGTTTATTGTCCTTCCACGAACTCTGGTAGACTGTCATTAAAAGCTGCAACCAGGGCCGGCTGAGTGGAGCATTGGTTAAGAGCTGGCTTGGGACACCAGCTCTGTGCAGCAGGGCCCCGGTTCAAATCCCACATGAGGGTCAGTGACACTCCCCTCTAAGATGGTGAACAACAGTTCAACCTGGAGCTGGGATGCTGTGAGTTGCCGGCGATGGTGTAGGCTGCAGCCCCTGCTTCAGTGGGCTGCCATAAGCTACTGAGTGTGGCCGGCAGCCAGCGTGAGCAGCCAATAGCCGGTATGAGCTGCCAAGAGCCACTGTGAGCGACTGTCCAGAGGCCGGCAACCGATCTGCCTCACCCGGGAAGAGCGCAATGGTAATACCAACATGGGCCAGTGAGGTGACATCCTCCACAACTAGACTGAAGAACCAAAGAACAGCAACTTGTCTGCTCCCCTTCCCCGATTCCCCAACACTGTTCTCCTCTCCCAGTTCCCCAATAAAATCTTTAAAAAAAAAGCTGCAACCAGTGCAAGGCACTATCATAAAGACAAGAACAAAGACCTCGGGGACACAAAGAAGGGGCACCTTCTGGGAAGGTGGTTCAGGAAACAGGTCTGCCTGTGCTAAATCTTGGGACATCGAGTCCTGCAGTTGAAGGTTCAGCGTAAATCCTTGCCTGCATATATTATTCAACAAAATAATGTTTATGAAAACACTTTGTAAACTGTCAAAGCCTATAGAACTGACAGATTATTTCTCAGTTATCATTTCTTATACTATAATTTCTAAATCCCCTTGTAAACAGGCCAGCAGCCACTCTCTAACCTAAGGCCCCTCTCCCCCATCCCTACACACATGCACTTGTTGACATTTGCCATAAACATTATATAATAAGTTTATAATAATGATTCCAAAATGATTATGTCATCTGCCTTTAAGAAGTCTCCAATTGGAACAGGAATCCTTGGGGACTGGCTGAGTGCCATTGAGGGCACTGTCTGCATAGACAGAGCAAGTGCTTAATGGAAGAACAGTAATGGCAGCAAATTATTAGGAAAATAAGGGTCACAACTTGTCATTAGCTTCCAGAACAGACTCTGAAAATTTGAACACTGTGAACAAAAAGACAAAGGGCGGCACTGTGGCCATGATAGTCTGGCCTGCTGTCTGTGAGTAAGACTGTTATAGTCAGTTCCACTTCCTCTTGACGCTAAACAAAACAACATTTTAAAAAAAACTGAAGGGGGTGGTGAAGGTTAGGAATTGTGTTTCTTGAACATCAAACTTTTATTTGTAATTTCTGTGTACTTTTATTCAAAGCGCATCTTGGATGGAATTAGGCCACTGTCCTGGTCTGCAGGAAGATGAAGATAAATGGAAGGCTTTCCAGGAACTGCCATAAACACAGAGCTCTCATTTTGCCTCAAAGTCATGATGAGTCAACATCAAGTTTAACTTTAACCCTTAATCCATTGAGCCCTGACAACTTGGGTGTGAGACTACCAATCCCCGTTTTTTGCACTTTGTCCTGAGGTGTCTGGGCTGTCCTGTCTACCTCAGCCACTTTAGTTGGCTTTTTCTTTAATTTTTCCCTTTCTCACTAAGGCTTTCTCCTTTTCTGTAAGTGGAGTTAGAAAAAGGCACAAACAAGAAACTATCTGGGAGAAGAGAATAATGTCCCTGTTTCCAAAGTCAGGTCTTCCATCGGTTAGAAATACCCTCCTGAATTCATAAAAGACAAAGACACCAGCATAAACCAATGGCTTCCCTAAGAATTCTGACTTCTTAGGCAAAAATTCCACAAAGTGTCTCCTATCTTTTATTAAGCAAAAACTGAACAGATCCTCACGGCCACTGCAAAGAAAAAAAGGGAAGACGCAAATAGGGAATTTCCCTCCTTCTGACACTAGAGCAATGGTTCTCAAAGGGGGTGATTTTGCCTCCTCAGGGAGCATCGGGTAATGTCTGGAGATATTTTTGTCATGACTTGGGGTGATGGGTATGCTACTGACACCTCACATGTAGAGGGCAGGGATGCTGCTAAACATCCTACTATGCACAGGATAGTCCCCCACCACAAAGACTTATTCAACTCAAAATGACAATAGTGCCAAAGTTGAGAAATCCTGAGCTAATGTACTCTTTGTTATCTTTTGTACTTGGCCCCTACCCACCCATTGTCCTCATGCCCACTAAACATTTGTGAGAGATTAATGCTAAAGGTACTTACCCTGACACCTCCTTTCCTTGTATCAAGTGCTCCTAGTTTCTTCACCCCACCATCCAGCCCTGCAGTCACTTACATCATAAGACATCTCTCAGATGTATTCTCTACCCGCCTCATTTCCACTGTTCAACTGGGGGCCTTATCACCTTTCCCTTATACTATCAAACTGGCCCTCAAATCTGCCCTCCCCAAGACAGATCGTCTCAGTGTGCAAATCTGATCATTTCACTCCCAGCTTGTTTCTTAAGTGACGCCCCCCTCCCCTCAAATGCCACAAAAGGATGTCCTACTCCTTTGCCTGCAGGATTGCTTCTTCATGACAGACTCCCCTAACTCTTCCCAGCTTCACTGCCAGCCACGCTACCCAAGTCACTCGGAGCTCTCACACTCTGACTGGCCACCTTTAGGCTGAATGTCTCTTGTAGGCAATTTTGTTTGGCCTGCATCCTGTTTAAATTTATTTGGATTTAGATGTCAAAAATGAAAAGAAAAATCAGGAGATTTTGCGTAACACCCCAGATTTCCAGCTTCTCTTAAGAAATCAGAAGTTCTGGTAACATTAGAACTGCGTTCCAATGTGCCAACAGTCAGCAGGCACTAAGCAGGGGCGGCCACCTTAGCAACAGGGCACATGCTCCCTGGCCTGGCCTGCTCCCCTCACTTACTACTTGCCTGGCCCCTGTTTGTCACCTCTGCTATTTTCTAACTCCAAACCTTTCCTCTTGCTGTTCTCTTTGCCCAGAAAGCTTTTGTGTTTCTCAAGTGTCACATGTTTTTGGCTTTTTAAACCCCCAAATGCAAAATTCTTTACTCCTTCCTATATGTATGCTCATGGCACTTGACAAATCCCTCTACCATAGTAAATAATACAGAGGGTTGTGTGTATGTCTATTTATGCCAATGGATTCAACCTCCTGGAGTCCAGAGACTATTCAGAGTGACTTTAGGATTTCCACATAGGAGTTGCTTAGGGGCAGTAATCTAATTGGAAGGGACAACAACCACAGGCCTTGTCTTGAAGCCATGTGTGTGTAGCAAGCACACTGTTCTTACTTAGATTCTAAGTTTATTTGGGACAGCTGGAGTGAAGACAACATCCAGCACCACAGAGAAGATAAAGATGAATATATCATGGTCAGTGACATACCATGCCTTCAATGTGTGGGCTTAGTTGACTTAACTGAAAATTCTTGTTCTTCAGCAAGTGGTTTTTCTACAGGTTCTGAGGGGCTCACTCAAGGGAGTGCTGCTTGCACCAGAGATCTGCGACAGGACCCTTTGGGTTTAGCCTGAGGCAGAGTAGCATGGTGCTGGGGTGTCTAGATCAGTGTCCTGAGCCCCATTGACCGCTAGCTCTCCAAACTTTACAGAGGGTATTAAATTGACTCTTGAATTCAACAAGGCACTCCTCTGCTCAGAACTCTCCAGCAGCCCCTAAGGCCCTACCCCTTTCTGCCTCCCTGATCTCCTCTCCTTTCTGTTCTTCTCCAGCAAGCTCTCCTCCAGCCACACTGACCTCCTGCCCATTCCCCACACCAGCCTGGTACACTCTTACCCTGCCTGTTTCCTCTGTTATTTGCTCCTGACTCCAAAAGAGCCACAGATCTTACTCCCTCCCATCATTCAGATCTCTCATGGAGGCTGCCTTGGCCACTATACCAAATATTGCAAGCCCCATCCACACTCACTCACTATCCCCCTTCCTGGGTAGATTCCGTCTCTCACCATTTGAATGGAAGCTTCATGAGAGCAGGGATGTTTTTCTGATTTGTTTCCAGCTGTATCCCCAGCACTGGGAACTGTCCCTGATACACAGTATATACTCAATAAATATTTTAATAAATGAAGAAATCACACTTTGCTAGGTGCTATGAGGGATACCAACCAACCAGCCAGCCAACCAACCAACAAAAAGCAGCAGTTCTTGTTGTTGCCCTTGGGAGGTTTCCAGTCTTAAGTTGTGGAAAGGTACATACAGCAATTAGAGAAAATGCAAAAACAAACAGAAACAGTAAGAATGCTCATTTGTGATACAGGTTTCAGAGAAAGGTGAGACAGACCAGTGTGGTTGCAATTGCTTTTAAAGGCTTCTTGGAGTAGATGAAGTTGAACTAGACCTTGAAGGACGACCAAAACTGAAACTGAGAGAGAGGTGAGCAGTGAGCAGTCAGTTTATGGCTGGATCATAAGCAATAAGGAATCAGCAGACTTTTACAAGCAAGGTGGTGACATAATAAAAGTGATATTTGAAAGATTTAGTTTCTAAGACTTCCTTAATTCTTACCCAGTGGCAAGAAGCCTTGGGAAAGACCCTCTGAAGTTTTGGCATTCAGGGACCTAGTCAGCCTCCTAGACAGCAGTTTGCCATTGGACCCCAGGGCTGTGATGCTGATTCTTCTCTGGGCCCAAGGACTTAGGGTGCTACTCTATGAAAGAGCGTGCCACTGGGGCCTGGGACCCCTACTCACTCTTGCTCTCCTAAAAACATTCAGTATCCCCTGCAGTGGCTGTGTCCTCAGTCCCTTCAGGCTCTGAAAAGAGCCTTTACAGAGGCTCTGTAAAGGCCCCTCCCTCTCTAAAATTGGCCCTATTCTGCTTTCTGACACTTTGGTGTCTGAAAGAGGAAAGGGCCTCTGTGCGTCACAGGTTTCCTCCTTTGGCTTCTGGTTGGGGTGCTGTCATTGCTGCCACTACCCTAGCACCTCAGCCAGAATACCCTGACATCTTTTCACGACACCCTCTCCACCCTGGATCTATGTGGGCCCTGTCCCCTTTCCCCTGTCCCCTTTCCATGCCCAGCTACACACTGTCAAGGGCAGCCTTTAACAGCCCTGTTGGTTCCTCACCATT
>NW_017731858.1:315908-323251 GCF_001890085.2 Hipposideros armiger | reverse complement strand
ACACGGCACTGTCTGTGAGGGAGTTTTTAGCCAGTAAACAAATAACTGTATTGGAACACCCTCCCTACTCACCTGATCTGGCCCCCAATGACTTATTTCTTTACCTGAAGTTAAAGGAAATATTGAAAGGAAGACATTTTGATGCCATTCAGGACATCAAGGGTAATATGAGGACAGCTCTGATGGCCATTCCAAAAAAGAGTTCCAAAATTGCTTTGAAGGGTGGACTAGGTGCTGGTGTCTGTACATAGCTTCCCAAGGGGAGTACTTCGAAGGTGATCGTAGTGATATTCAGCAATGAGGTATGTAGCACTTATATCTAGGATGAGTTTGAGAACTTAATTGTCTGACCACATATATATACACATACATATATATGTATACATGTATATATATATACACACACACACACACACACAATGTCAATAAAATGTATACACATTTTGAGAAAGTAAAAAAATGTATTAAAATTGCAATACTCAATATATACCAATAACAAAAGATGAATACAAGTCATGTTTGACTTCTGCAATTACGAGAGGTGCACAATGTGGTTACCATCAGTGTCCAGACACTTCTGATTACGGTGAACTACTGCTTGAGCAACATTGACCAAATGTCCACTTGTATACATTTTTTTGGCACCCCGGTATGTGATTTTTGAGGCTATTTCATCAGATGCATGCAAATCTAGAATTGTTATAGCTTCATAGTGAACCAAGTCATTTGTCATTATGAGGTAACTTTCATTACCCTAGTAATGCTTTTGGCCTCAAAGTCTATTTTAACTAATATTATTACCGTATTTGCCGGCATATAAGACGACTCGGCGTATAAGACGACCCCCTAACATTTCCACTCAAAATACAGAGTTTGTTATATGGTCGGCTGTGTGCGATTTTGCGAGTGTGGTAAAATCGCATAACAGCAAAATCGCATAACAGCCGAGCATACACCCAGCAGCGCTGCTGATGCCTGAACGGTATGTGGAATGAAGTGGGCGGGCATCGGGAGGCCACTATGGCACGGGGCAAGCACTATGGGCAGTCTATCTGAAGTGTACCTGGCGTATAAGACGACCCCCCCACTTGGAGGCATATTTTTCAGGGCCAAAAAATCGTCTTATACGCCGGCAAATACGGTATAACTTCATAAGCTTTCTTGTCATTTGTATGTGCCTGGTATGTTATCCCACATCCTTACTGTCCTATCTCTTGCATTGGTTTAGATGTGCTCTTGTAAACAACATATAGTGCAACTTTGTATTTTCTATCTGATAGGCAATCATTGTCTTTTAACTGTGGAGTTTAGTTCTAATATATTTACAGTTATTTCTACCATCTGATTTTGTGTTTTCTATTTGTCCCATTTTTTATCCTCTCATGACTTCTTTTAAATGTTGTGGGGAGTTTTGGGGTCTGTTTTTATTACAAGAGCATTTTTATCTTTTGTAAAATAAGCATAGTAATAGTGTCTACCACAGGGTTTGTTGTAAGGATTAAATGAGGTGAAGAAACTCAGTAAAATGTGTATCCAGTGCCTAGCACATAGTAAGCACTAACAAATGGGAACTATTATTAGAAGTTCTAGTATGCTTTCATCTTTAAGGTTTCCTCATCTCTTGCGGTTCCGCTTCTGTTGTTCTCCTTTCTGCTGACATTGTCCCATTTGTTCTCATTCCTTTTTCTTTCATTTCTCCTTTACTGCCATTCAACTTCCTGTTTCCTCTTACCCTTTCATCTTCAGGCCAGCTAGGAGTGCAAGCTGCAATGGTGAAGCCTCTTGGGGAACAGAGGGTGGAAGGGTTTGGTGGTGTAGCAGGGGCCATTCCACAAGGTGACAAAGGTACTGCCCAACATACAGCCAACTCTGCATGTCACCCTCAGCTGGTGAAATTGGATCAGCGGGGTCATCAGTTTCTGCGAAATGGGTATAAAGCCAGAGAAGTTACCAGCTAGGATACAGTTTAATTCCTTAGCACCTTCGCCTGTAGAATACAGGGGGATGCTCACTCTCCCCTCTCAAGAAGGAATCTTGCTGTGGGAGAGTAGGTGTCACCTCACTAGGAATTTGTGTATGTACAAACCAGAGCCTGGAAAGAGGAACCATTTGTGCTCGAACACATTGTGGTCAGAGGAAAATTTTGTCATCATTGTTGTGACAGAGCTACAACTAAATTTAGCAAGGTGTGTGTGTGTGTGTGTGTGTGTGTGTGTGTGTGTGTGTGTGTGGTGCTTGGAGAAAGCAACACAGTTTGTTTCCAAAAAGCAAAAAAATCCCCAGACCAAAAAAAATGTCCTCTTCTAATTTGGTATTTGATTGCCATGGTGATTCCTTACTCCAGTTACTTCAGATCTTTGCTTTTCTGTGTCCTTTGTAGCATGACATTCTTTCAAGATAAATTGTGTCACTGGAGGAACATTGTCATGTGGCGGACTTTTGGGTGTTTTTCTGTTCTCTGCTGGCTTCCACAATTGGATTGAAATAAACAGAGGTGTTGAACTCTCATATTTCAAATGAGCCTCACTTGAATATGTGATTTTAATCTTTTGATGACAATTAGCATATACTTTTATTCTTCACAATAAATTTTACATAGACGCTGTTGATATATTTTTTAATTTGTTTATTACAAAAGTGCAATTTCAACTTACAGTGTAGATGAAATGCAATACATTCCTGGCTATTAGCATCACACAACAACAAAATGACTCTCCATGATTCAAAATTTCTAAAAAACCCAAACTATATGTAATGTATTGTATCTGTCTTCATTAAAGAGAACGCCACTGTCAGCATGGAGACAGGAGCAATTTAATTTTTCATAATACACAGAAAGAATATGGAGCAGAAAGTGAGATAAACATATGCTGCAGACAGGGGTGCAGAGTGAAACACATCTAAGAGGAGAGAGAGTTTTAGAAAAGAGTGGAAAAAGAAGTGGAGGGGAGATGGAAGGAGAGAGAGAGCTAGGTGTGAACTGGGAGAGAGGGTCTTCCAAGTTTAATAGTCAGACAAATATTTGATTTGAATTGACTCTGAGGGGGTTTTACCTCCCCTAGTATGCTCTAGACCAGTGGCTCTCAGTGGTTTTGTTTTGTTTTGGTTTGTTTAATTTCAGGACCCTTTTAAATTCTTAAAAATTATTGAGGCCTCCAATCCTACTTTCTTTCCCCCTCTCCCACAGGTATTTATCCAAGGACACTCCTTATTTAACAGCTTGCATTCTAAACTCTCTCAGAGTTGCACAGAGTCCCCCATATTTATGCTTAAAGTACTGAAGCACTAGTTTCCTCAGCTACAAGTATACTTGACTTTAAATAAACTAAACTTAATAACTTCTAGACATGTGGGGATTATAGATTTTGTAAACATATTCTTTAAATATCTTAAGGTATTTATCAGATAATAGGATTTATTTAAAATGAGGTATAATCTGGGCCGGCTGAGTGGCGTGTTGATTGGGAGTTGGCTTGGGACACCAGCTCTGAGCAGCGGGCCCCGGTTTGGATCCCACATGAGGGCCAGTGACGCTGCACCCTCTACAGCTAAGATGGTGAACAACAGCTCGACCTGGAGCTGGACTGCCATGAGTTGCCGGCAACAGCGTGGGCTGCAGTGGGGCTGGCCGGCAGTGGGGCAGTGGGTGTGAGCGTTCATGAGCTGCCCTGAGCTGCCGTGGGCGGCTGTCCAGTGGCCTGCGAGCGGCTGCCTCACCTGGGAGGAGCGCAATGATGGTGCCACCGTGGGCCAGTGGGCGACGTCCTCCACAACTAGACTGAACAACAAAAGGACAGCGACTTGTCTATTCCCCTTCCCCAATGGAATCTTTAAAATAAGTAAATAAATAATTAAAAAATAAAAATAAAATGAGGTATTATCATTAGGGAAATGCAAATCAAAACCACATGAGATACCATTTCACACCCATTAGGATGGCTATTAATTTGAAAAACACAGAAAGTAACAAGTGTTAGTGAGGAAGTGAAGGAGTTGGAACATTTGTGCTTTGATGATAGGAATGTAAAATGGTGCAGTCACTGTGGAAAACAGTTTGGCAGTTCCTCAAAAACTTAAATGTAGAATTATCATATGATCCAGCATTCTACTTCTAGGTATGTATTCAGAAAAAGTGAAAGCAGTAACTTGAGTAGATATTTGTGTATCCATGTGCATAGCAGCATTACTCACAATACCTAAAATGCAGAAGCAACCCATGTGCCCATTAATAAATGGGTAAGTAAAAAAAATATGGTCTTTATATACAATGGAATATTATTCAGCCTTAAAAAGGAAGGAAATTCTATTACATGCTACCACATGGGTGAACCTTGAGGACGTTATATGAAATGAATGAAATAAGCAAGACAAAAAGACAAATATTGTATTATCCCTCATATATGAGGTATCTAGGATAGTCTGATTCATAGAGACAGGAAGTGCAATGGTAGTCACCAGAGGCTGGGGAGAGTGGGAAATGGGGAGTTATTGCTTAATGCATACAGAGTTTCATTTTGGGATGATGAAAAATTTCTGAAGACGGATGGTTGCCGATGTTTGCACAACAATGTGAATGTACTTAATGCCACTGAACTGTACACTTAAAAATGGTTCAAATGGAAAATTTTGTTATGTATATTTTACCACAATAAAAAAGTAAAACGTTTTTTTATAATTAGTTTAATCCCTCTACCCCCCCCCCTTTTTTTTTAAAATATTTTTATTGGGGAATTGGGGAGAAGAACAGTGTTGGGGAATTGAGGAAGGGGAACATTGCGTTTTTCCAGGACCCATTAGTTTCAAGTCAAGTTGTTGTCCTTCCATCTTAGTTGTGGAGGGCCCAAGCTCAGGTCTAAGTCCAGTTACCGCTTTCAATCTATTGAGTTGTTGGAAAAGTCATGACGCATTTTTGCAATGAAAAACATAGAAAAAATACATCATGACTTTTCTGACAACCCAATAGTTGCGGGGAAGGGGACGGGGATGCGTAATACACCATCCCATGAGGGACTTGAACCGGCAACCTTGCTGCTAACAGCACACGCTCTCACCAGCTCAGTGGCAGCTCAGCTCAGGTGCAGCTCACTGGCCCATGTGGAAATCGAACCAGCGACCCTGTTGCTCAGAGCTCGCACTCTTAACCAACTGAGCCATTTGACCGTAAAACATGTTTAAAAAGTACAAATATGTCTGAAATCATGCAATACATTAGAAAATTGGTTGCATAAAATAGTTAACTAATCATTCCTTTTTATTGCCAAATAATAGTTCATCGTATGAATATACCGCCTTGAAAATATGCTAAATGAAAGAAGCCAGTCATCAGAGACCAAATATTGTCTGATTCCATTTATATGAGATGCCCAGAAGAGGCAAGTCTATGGAGACAGAAACTGATTTAATGGTTCCCTAGGGCAGGGAGGAGATGTTGGATGAAAAGAGGAATGACTGCTAATGGTGCTAATGGACACAGGGGCTTTTCTTAGAAGAGGGGAAGGGCAGGTGCTGAAAATATTTTAAATTGATTGTGGTGATGTTCATACAACTCAATGGATATACTGAAAATCATTGAATTCACTTGAAATGAGTGAATTATATCTCAATAAAGCTGTTAACAAAAGTTTAATAAAAACCAAGATAAAAGATTCTTGGGGAATATCCTTCCTGATTGACCTCGGAAAATTAACTTCTATGCCTCTGTGTGGAAAGGGTCATGGGTTTTCTTGTATTTCCTTTCAATCATTTAGTAAGTACTTATTGAAAACTTTCTGTGTGCAAATAACACTGTTGAAAGTACATAGCAACCTACAGAAAAATATTGTCTTAAAATGCAGTGTCTGCCTTTCAGAAGCTTGCTCCCTCATTAAGGAGACAAGCCATACACACATGAAATGAGATTAATTAAGGCAATGTCATGTTGGAAGTCAATTATCAACTTGTGTTAATGATTTCACTTGCCACACACAACCAACCAAATGTACTATTATTGTAACATTAATAATACTGAAAATAAGATTTCATTGTGGTTAAGAGCAAGGGCTCTGAAGCCAGATTGCCTAGTTTGAATCCTGGCTCTAGCATCCGTTAGCTGTGTGACCTTGTGCAAGTTACTTAACTTCTCTGGGCCTCAACTTCCTCCTTTTGAGCATGGGGATGATTATGATAATAACATACTTCAGAAATAATAAAATATGCTAAAGGGTTGTTGTGAGGGTTAGATGTGTTAAATCATGTAAAGTACATAAAACAGATCCTGGCACATAACAAATGCTCAATAAAGTATTAGTTACTGTTATTTCTAGAATATGATGGGTAATCCCTTTGATGAATATTGAATATTTAAATATGCATTTTAAAGATACTTCCTAACAGAGCTGTGACCCTTTTGCCAGAGTATTCAGCAGCACATATGGCAGTGTGTCACTCAGAAATGTCACAGTATTATTATCAGCTTGGCTTATCTGGAATGTCCAATATACCGATGGGGCACAAAGTAGGGGTTTGATAAGTACTAAAATTCAATGAGGAAAAATTTAACTGTTAACATTTTTGGGTGTTGGGATTATGCAATTTTTTTTTCTTTCTCATTTTTTTCTCAAATGACTGGATTATTTTTATGTTTTATATTTTTATTGTTAATATTTCAAGCCTACAGAAATGTATAGGGACCAATATGATGGACACATATATACCTGTTATTTAGCTTTATTAAACTTTTTATGACTTGTTTAAAAAATCCTTCCCTATTAGTAGTTATTTTTCAGGGGAGCCCTATTTATTTCTCTGCCCAGAACCCTAGGTAGGCAATCTTTCATTTAGTCTCCTCTGCCAGTGGACAGGCTTTTTTCTAATTTACCATTTCACTGAGGGAATAGTTAATTAAGGGCCTAGGACTTATATGAAGTTCTTGGTTCCAAGGCCTTGGCTCCCCTCTATGTATGTACCTTGTCTTGATTAGTATTAGGTTCAGCTGAGAGCAACAGGGCTCCAAAATAATAGTGGCATAAACAAGAGAAAACTTTGTCTCACATAACCATCCAGAGGAAGGCGGTTCAGGCTGGTATGGAATGTTTTTCCCCACCACATTCTCAGGCACTCAGGCTCTTTCTATCTTGTTGTTCCACTCTATGTGGCCCCTGTTTTTCACATCACTTCATGGTCCAAGATGGCTGCTCCAGCTCTTACCTTCACTTTTACATTCCAGCCAGCAGGAAAGAGTAAGAAGTCAAGAAGAGACATAGCTGGGGGCCGGCCGAGTGGCGCGATGGTTAAGAACTCGCTTGGGATGCCAGAGGGCCCCGGTTCGGATCCCACATATGAGGGCCAGTGACACTGCCCTCCAC
>NW_017731858.1:278119-315663 GCF_001890085.2 Hipposideros armiger | reverse complement strand
GTTCCCCTTCCCCCAGTTCCCCAGCACTGTTCCCATCCCCCCAATTCCCCAATAAAAATCTTAAAAAAAAAAAGAAAGCAACTGTCTGAATTTAATGAATAAAAAAAAAAAAAAAAGAAGAGACATAGCTGCTGAATTTGAGGGAAGATTCTCAGTAGCTTCCATATGACATTTGCTTTTATATCCCATTGGTCACAACTTAGTCATGATAGTCTTTATTCTGGGTGGCTATTTGTCCAATTAAAAATTAGGAGTTCTGTTACTATGGATGTAGAGGAGAATGGATATTGGGGGATGACAAGCAGTCTTGGCCACAGTGGTTAAATCTCAAGTCACTAGATCACAGGTTATTCGTATACCACTGTAGTTTGTAGTTCTCGTTTCCTTTCTGACACCTTACTTTTTTGCACTCTCAACTGTGCCATTCAGCCATTCATTCAGTATATATTTATTGAGCATCTACTATAGGCCAGGAACTATTTTTGGAGCTGGGGTTACAGCGGTGAACAAGACAAAGACCCTGCCCTCATGAAGCTTACATTCCAGTCGAAGGAGACAAACCATCAACAACCCAGAAAATGCAACACTATAATGTCAGAGGGTGTGAATTGGTATGGAGAAAAATTAAACAGGGTATAAGTGGATGGGGAGTGCTTAGAGTGGGATGAGGAATTATTATTTCAGGGAAGGCCTCTGTGATAAGGTGACATTTGAATAGAAACCTGAATTAAATGAGGAAGAAAGCTATGGTGTTATTTTGGGCAAGAGCATTCCATGCAGAGGTAAGAGCATGTACAAATGCCCTGAGGTGGAAGTGGACACAGTGTGTTCAAGGAAGAGCAAGGAGGCCTGTGTGACTAGAGCAGAGCTGGAAGTGGAGAGGAATGGCAGCCGTGCTCCAGAGGTAAAAAGTGCCAGATCAGCGAGGTCTTTGTAGGCTTTTGCTTTTATTGGAGTGACAAGAGAAGCCATTGGGAGGTTTGCATAGAGGCATGACATGAATTGCCTTATGTTTTAAAAGGATCAATTCTGCTGTTGAGTTGAGAATAGACTCTAAGGTAGTCAACAGTGGATGGAGGGAGATAAGTTAGAAAGCTATTGTGGTTAACCAGGCAGTTTTCATCCCAAGTTATTTGGACTAGGATGGTAGTAATGGACATGGTGAGAAAGGGTAAGATTAGAGGTATATTTTGAAGGTACCGCCAAGAAAAAATGCTGAAGGATTAGATGCAAGGTGTGGAGAGAAAGAGGGTCTGGGAAAAGAGCAAGTTTGGGGGATGGAAGTCAAGAGTCCTCTTTGACCAGGTTAAATTTGAGATATGCAAGGGAAGAGGTCATTGTAAAATTGGGCATAGGATTTTTGAGTTTAGAGAAATCTGGTTGGAGATACAAATCTGGGGGCCATCAGCATATCCATACGCAATAGGCTGGATGAGGTCTCCAGGTAAAGAAGCAAGGAAGCTGGTAGATTCGGCAACCCAGAGGATGAGGGCATTCTCTTCTGATTCCTCCTGGGTGGTTTTTGTTTGTTTGTTTGTTTGTGTTTTTTTCAGTGAAATCAGAAGAAAGACTGTTTGCTGACAGGGACATGCTGGTGAGAAAACTGGGGGCTTGAGGAGAGGAGAAATGGTATGAAATATCTTTTTGTGATGTTATATTTTATAAACTATTTCTAGTGTTTGTGTGGTAAGGATTTTTGCATTATGCAATGAGCAGTTAGCTGTCATAGCTCACTTTTATAATGAGGGAAAAGGTCATTTTAAATTAAAAAACATGGGGCCGGCCAAGTGGCACGCTAGTTAAGGACTGGCTTGGGACGCCAGAGGGCCCCGGTTCGGATCCCACATATGAGGGCCAGTGACACTGCCCTCTACAGCTAAGATGCTGAACAACAGGTCAACCTGGAGCTGGGTTGCCTTGAGTCACCGGCAACAGCATAGGCTGCAGCCCCTGCTGCAGTGGGTTGCCATGGGCTACCATGTGTAGCCAGCAGCCAGCGTGAGCGGCCAGCAGCCAGCGTGAGCGGCTGTCCAGAAGCCGGTGACTGATCTGCCTCGCCCGGGAAGAGCCCAATGATGGTGCCAACTTAGGCCAGTGAAGCAACGTCCTCCACAACTAGACTGAAGAACCAAAGGGCAGCAACTTGTCTGTTCCCCTTCCCCCAAATCCCCAATAAAAATCTTAAAAAAAATAAAAAACATGTAGATACTTACAACCATACTATCCAAAATAAGCCAAAACATGCTTTATCAAGAAACTGACTTACTCAGTTCCTTAGATTCCACGTACAAGTGAGATCATATAGTGTTTGTCTTTCTCTGACTGACTTATTTCAGTTAGCATAATGTTCTCTGAATAATATTGTATGTCAACTATAATTTAATAGATATATAGTCACAGGATATGGAGTACAGCATAGGGAATAGAGTCAATGGTATTGTAATAGATATATATGATGTAAGAGGGGCAATAGATTGGGGGAGGGGGTTACCACTTTGTGAGGGGTGAAATGTCTAACTATTACATTGTTTTGTACACCTGAAACTAATAAAAAAGAAAAAGAAACTGACTTAGTCAACATAAAAATAAGAAAAAAATAAAAAATTAAAATGTTTCTTATATTCTATCAAATGAGTAAAATAAAATAGGAACTGGATTGGCTTTCCCCTTTATTTACACAGGAAGGGTGACAAAAAGGGTGGTTTACCTGATGTCTCTTGCTCCCACCGAGACTTGGTGGCTGTCATCATGCAGGCGGAGCAAACTCCCATGATGTTTGGCCGCTAGTCATGTTTCCAGAGAAGAAGGCTGCTTCTGTCCAATGCCACACTGAAAGTGTAGACAGAAGACTAGAAATTGAGGATGAAATGCCTCAGATGTCTTTGGCAGATTAGCTGGGTCCTACTCACATGCAGATGGTGTGGCTCCACGCTAAAGAAAGTCCAGTTTGGAGACCACTGGAGAAAAGGGGCCACACTTAGTCCAGCCAACCCCTGAGATTAGACAGAGTCAGCACACACTCAAGTTGTCTCTCCCCTTCTCTGCTTTGTAGCCCCTTTTACTGGGACTAGACTACAGAGCACCCTTTACTGTCCGCCCAGGCCACCACAGAAAATAAGGGCATACAATAACATAGTGTGTCTCCAGTGCCAGGTGAAGGAAGAGGCAAACTCATCTGTAGCTTATGCCTCACACTATGAGGAACTTAAAAAAATACAAGAAGCATATATACTTCTGGGTCCCCTAGTTGTAGAGGATCGTTCCTGGCAGTCGTCACTTTTGCTTAACCATCCATGTCAGAAAGCAACATAGACAAGTACCTGAACTAAAATGGTATAAGTATGGATGAAGAGGTGGGACAGATTCAAGAACTGTTTAGGAAGTGAGATCTGTAGGACTTGCCTGATTAGATGTGGGAAAGAAGGAGAGTGAGGATTTCAGAAGCAGCCAAATCCAGCCCACTTATCTCTATAGGACCCATGACCTGAGAATGAATTTTCCATTTTTAAACAGCTGGGGGGAAAAATCAAAAGAAGAATATTTGGTAACACATGAAAATTATATGAAGTTGAAATTTCAGTGCACATAACTGAAGTTTTATTAGAACATAGTCCCATCCATTTGCTACATATTATCTACAGCTGCTTTCATCCTGCAATGGCAGAATTGAGTAGTTGTGACAGAGACCGTATGGCCTGTAAAGCTTCAAATATTTTATATTTGTCCCAGGAGGTGGTGTCATCACTGAGACGGAAAGCGCAGGAAGAGAAGCACATTCCCAGGGAAGAGATGGGGGCATGGTGATCGTGAGGTGCCTGTGGGTTCCCAAAGGGAGAAGCCAACAAGCGGCTCTAGAGCTCAGGAAAGAGGCGGGGCTAGCGAATGAGTAGGTGACTACTGGCTCTCTTCCCCTTCTCCAGAAGTGAATTTCCAAATTTCCACAGTCTCTTCCCACCATTTTGGTAGGGGGCTTGGTGCTCCAATTTTATTTTCAGTTTTAGTGTTTACTCTATGTAAAGCTTTAATTTCTTATAAAACCCTAAAGTTGTGGCACAAAGTAGGTGAAGACTAGAGAGAGGGCTTCTAAGAATTTATTTGAGAAACCGGAGTTATGTTCAGTTTAGTATCCAGTCTTCCTAGAATGTAAGGTCTTTTCTTTCTTTTTTTTTTTAAGCTGAGCCATCCTGCCACCTGTTGGCAGCTCAGCAGCTGCTCAGCTCGGGCTGGGACTCGAACCGCTGTTGCTCAGTGCTCGCACTCTTGAGCGAGCTCTTAACCAACTGAGCCACTCGGCTGGCCCAGGTCTTTTCTTGTTTAAATCACAGGTAAACAGTGGGGAAAGAGCATAAGGGCATCTTTTGATTTTGTTGCTCTAGGTTGTGCTTAGACAGAGGAGAAAAACAAAACCAAAAAGGCAGTATTTTGTATTCCTGAATTCACATGGATTCTCTCTGAAAACAATTATTTTTCACAATACAAAAATAACATGCATTCCTCTGGACACCACTTATTTCTTTGGTTTGAACCCTTTTGCCCAAGTCAAATGATCTTAGGAAGCTCTGATAACAGAGACAGAAGTGGGTATTGCAAGGGCCTAGGTGTGGCTGGAGGAGACTGGGTACCATCCAGCAACTGCCTTCCAGTGTTGGTGAACTGAGTTTTCCCTCCTCCTTCCTTCTTTCTTCCTCTTATTTTTCTGGATCTCTCTTCGTTCCCCCTTGATTCCTCTGTGTGGTGGTTAAGAGCATGCATTTTTACACCAGATTCTCTAGGTTCAAATTCCAACTCTTGTACTTATTGATTGTGTGAACTCATAGATGTTATCAAGCTTCACCATGCCTCCGTTTTCCCATTGACAAAATGGTGGATAATATTAGTAATTACCTCATAAAACTGTAGAGAGCATTAAATGAGTTAATTTATCCAAAGCACGTATAACAATGCCCAGTACATATTTAAGTACTATATCAGTTATTATTAACATCATCATTCCCGTCTACATCCTTTTGTCTCCTTTCCTCATTATTTAATGCTCTGCAATTACCCTACTTATATTACTGCTTAAACATGAATCTTGTCTTATGAGTGCTGTGGTGGTTGTGTTTTGCTCAGTTGTGGTTCTATCTTTGGGACAACCAGAGCAAAGTGGAACCTCTGTGACTCAAGGGTGATTCCTCACCTGGACAAGTCAATTCCAGGTGTCAGTCACCTTGGTAAAGGCCTCTGTGAGGGACAGCCTTCATTGGCATGTCTGGTCGGACACTGACTCTCCCTTTTCACCAAGAAGATGTCAAAATGTCTAGGAAGGGCCTCCTGGGGTGAGAAATAGGCTGTGGGTGATAGAAGCAGGGAGAAAAAGCAACAAACTCAGGTGTATCTGAAGTTGTGCCAGTCTTTTTTAAGGCTAGATATCTCTGATGTTTATTTCCTTTTTGTTCCTTCTTAGAGTTTAATAAGGACATTGCCTCCTCTTTTGACTATTATTGTTTTAATTTACATTTCTTTAATAAGAAAGTTGAACATTTGTTCATGTTTATTAATCATTTGCATTTTCACTTCTGCAAATTGTCTATGCATGTCCTTTATCCATTTTTATATTGGGAAATACATCTTATCACTTTGTAAGAGCTCTTTAAAAAAAAGATTTTATTGGGGAATTCGGGGAGGGGAACAGCGCTGGGGAATCTGGGAAGGGGAACAGACAAGTTGCTGTTCTTTTTTTGTTCTTCAGTCTAATTGTGGAGGACGTCGCTTCACTGGCCCATGTTGGTATTATCATTGCGCTCTTTCCAGCTGAGGCAGTCACTCGCCGGCCATCGGATGGCTGCTCACAGTGGCTCATGGCTGCTCACGCTGGCTGCCGGCCACACACGGTAGATTATGGCAGCCCACTGCAGCAGGGCCTGCAGCCTACGCCGTCGCCGGCGACTCACAGCAGCCCAGCTCCAGGTCGAGCTGTTGTTCACCATCTTAGCTGTAGAGGGTGCAGCATCACTGGACCATGTGGGAACCAAACTGGCGGCCCTGCTGCTCAGAGCTTGTGTTCCCAAGCCAACTCTTAACCAACTGAGGCACTTGGCTGGCCTGTAAGATCTCTTTTTATACTAAGGATATTTATCCTTACTTTACCATATGTTACAGATATTTTACTCATTTATTTTTCTTTTGACTACCTATAATGTTTTCAATTTAAATTTTATATGATCAAATTTATTAATTACTTTTCCTTTTTGACTGCTGGATTCTCAGTCTTCCTTAGAAAGACCTTCCCAATCTCAAGATTGTACACATAGTAATACATGTTCAGTTCAGGCTCTTTAAGGGTTTGCTTTATACATTTAAATCTTTGATCAATTTGAAATTTATTTTTGTGTAAATAGTAAGGTAGAGATACCTTACATTTCAGGCCTTACAAATACTTGGCCAATTATTCCAATATTATTTATTGAATAATCCTAACACCATCTATTGATTTATTTCTTGAAATGCAACCTTTGTCATATAGATTTTCATATACACATAGATCTATTCTGTTACATTCTTCTGCTTATTTCTGTATTAGTAAATGTCCAGTTTTTTTTTAATTTTCAAAAGGAACTCTCATACACTGTTGGAGGGAATGCAGATTGGTGCAGCTGCTATGGAAGACAGTGTGGAGGTTCCTCAAAAAATTAAGAATAGAATTACCATATGACCTAGCAATCCTTCTCCTTGGTATTTACCCTCCAAATCTGAAAAAAATTATCAGTAAAGATATATATCTATATCTATATCTATATCTATCTATCTATCTATCTATCTATCTATCTATCTATCTATCTATCTATATATGCTCCGATGTTCATTGCACCTTTATTTACAGTGGCCAAGACATGGAAACAACCAAATACTTAATTTTTTTAGAGCACTTTATGGTTCACGGAAAAATTGAGGGGAAAGCATAGAAATTTCCTATATAGCCCTGCCCACACACATGCACAACCTCACCCACTATCAAAATCTCCCTCCAGAGGGGTGGATTTGTTATGACTGATGAACCTACATTGACACATCATACTCACCCAAAGTCCACATAATTATTTTTTATTTTTTATTTTTATTATTAGTTTCAGGTGTACAGAACAATGCAATAGTTATCCTTTTCACCCTCACAAAGTAACAACCCCCCTCTCCCCACATATTGCCCTCCCCCCCGATATCATACTTATCTATTACAATTCCATTGACTCCATTCCCCCTCTCTACTCCATGTCCTGTGACTATATGTATATATAATTATAGTTGACATACAATATTATTCAACATCAACTTCAGAAATACAGTGCAGTGGTCAGACCTCTACACCGACTATGAAGTGGTCTCCCTAACAAGACCAAAGTCCATATAATTTATATTATGTTTCACTCTTGCTGTTGTACATTCTATGGGTTTGAGAAACCTATCATGATATATATCCATCAGTATGGCACCATACAGAGCATTTTTACTGTCCTAAAAATCCTCTGTGCTCCACATCATCCTTCCTTCCCACCCCCAACCCTTGGAAACCACTCATCTTTTTTTTTTTTTTAAGATTTTATTGGGAAATTGGGGAAGGGGAACAGTGTTGGGGAATTGGGGAAGGGGAAGAGCCAAGTTGTTATTCTTCAATCTTAGTTTTGTAGGGCGCAGGTAGCTCAGCTTCAAGTCCAGTTGCCATCTGGCCACCTGTCGGCAGCTCACACCCGCTCAGCTCAAGGTGCTGTGTTCAATCTTAGTTGCAGGAGTCCAACCGGAAATCTTATTGTTATGAGCACGTGTTCTCACATTCTGAGCCATCCTGCCACCTGTTGGCAGCTCAGTGGCAGCTCAGCTCGGGCGCAGCTCACTGGGCCATGTGGGAATCGAACCAGCGACGTTAACCAAGCTCATGCTCTTAACCAACTGAGCCACTTGGCCAGCCCCCACTGATCTTTTTAATGTCGCCATAATTTTGCCCTTTAAAGAATGTCATATAGTTGAAATCATACAGTATGCAGCCTTTCAGATTGGCTTCTTTCACTTAGTACTATGCATCTAAGATTCTTTCATGTTTTTTCATGGCTTGACAACTCATTTCTTTTTAGCACTGAATATTAATATTCCATTGTCTGGATGTACCACAGTTTATCTGTTCACCTATGGAAGGAATCTTGATTGCTGCCAAAGTTTGGCAATAATGAATAAAGCCATTATAAACATCCTTGTGCAGGTTTTTGTGTGGACATAAGTTTTCAACTCCTTTGGGTAAATACCAAGGACTGCAATCACTGGATCACATGGTAAGAGTGTGCTTAGTTTGTGAAAGTGCCAATCTGTCTTCCAAAGTGTCTGTACCATTTTGCATTCCGACCAGCAATGAATGAGAGTTTCTGCTGCTCAACATCCTTTCCAGCATTTGGTGTTGTGAGTGTTCCAGATTGTGGCCATTCTAATAGGTGTGTGGTGGTAATCTCATGCTTGTTTTAATTTACATTTTCCTGATAACATATGATGTGGAACATCTTTGTAAATGCTTTTGTTTTTCTTTTCTGTTTTTGCAAATATTTTCTCTCAGTCTACGGCTTATCTTCTCATTCTCTTGACACTGTCCTTCACAGAAGTTTTAAATTTTAATGAAGTTTAGCTTATTATTTCTTTCATGGATCTGTTTTGGGTGTTGTATCTAAAAAGGTGCCACTAGGGGCAGCCAGTTGGCTCAGTTGGTTTACAGCGCATGCTCTGAAAAACAAGGTTGCCAGTTTGATTCCTGCATGGGATGGTGGGCTGAGCCACCCACAACTAGATTGAAAATGGTGACTGGACTTGGAGCTGAGCTGTGCTCTTCACAGCTAGACTGAAGGACAACAACTTGACATGGAGCTGATGGATCCTGGAAAAAACACACTGTTACCCAATAAAAAAAAATTAAATAAAAAATAAATGTGCACTATATCCAAAGTCATCTAGGTTTTCTCCTGTTATCTTTTAAGTGTTTCATAGTTTTGCATTTTACATTTAGATCTGTGATACATTTTGAGTTAATTTTTGTGGCGGGTGTAAGGTATGAGTCTAGATTTATTTTATTTTTTACATGTGGATGTCCAGTTTTCCAGTATCGCTTGTTGAAGAGACTACGAGATGTGATCAAACAATATGATGAATGTTTAAATAGAAAAAATTTTATTACAGTAAAAGACACATTGCCATTAACCTCCCTCAAAATACTCCCCCTTGCTTCAAACACACTTATCCCATGGTTCTTGCCACTTTCTGAAGCAGTTCTGGAAGTCCTCTTTTGTGAGTGTCTTTAGTTGTGCTGTTGTGGCTGTCTCGATGTCCTGAATCCATTCAAAATGTTTACCTTTCATGGTCATTTTGACTTTGGGGAAGAGCCATAAGTCGCACGGTGTCAAACCCCATGAATAAGGTGGAGGAGGATACACCATAATATTTCTATTTAACAGAAATTACTGTATACCAGAAATGATGTGTGACACGGAGTGTTGTCATGATGGAGGATGATATACAGCACACTTTAAGACACACCTTCTCTCAGCCGTAGCTCACATCCAACTGATTGCATCAAACAAGTTGAAGCTGGTCACACACTGTTACTAAGGTTCCACATGCCGCTCCCCATATTGGAGATCCCTTCCTTTCCATTGGATGGTAGTGGGCAGTAGCATTCACCGTATTTTGTGATCACAACGGAAAGGCTCTGTATCACCCATGGCCTCTGGTATATGGCAATTTCTGCCAAAAACACTATGGTGTATCCTCACCTACCTAATTCACCAGATCTGGTGCCGTGCAACTTCTGGCTCTTCCCAAAAGTCAAAATGACCATGAAAGGTAAATGGTTGGAATTTATTCAGGACATCAAGGCAGCCAGAACAGCGCAACTAAAGACATTCACCAAAGAGGAGTTCCAGAACTGCTTCAGAAAGTGGCAAGAACCATGGGATAAGTGTGTTTGAAGCGAGGGGGAGTATTTTGAGGGAGGTTAATGGCAATGTGTCTTTTACAGTAATAATTTTTTATTTAAATATTCATCATTTTTTTAAAAAGAT
This sequence comes from Hipposideros armiger, assembly GCF_001890085.2. Lineage (NCBI taxonomy): Eukaryota > Metazoa > Chordata > Mammalia > Chiroptera > Hipposideridae > Hipposideros > Hipposideros armiger. Next base: position 305,593 of record NW_017731858.1, on the reverse strand, counting down.
TTTTATTGGGGAATTGGGGGATGGGAACAACACTGGGGAATTGGGGGAAGGGGAACAGACAAGTTGCTGTCCTTTTGTTCTTCAGTCCGGTTGTGGAGGACGTTGCTTCCCTGGCCCAAGTTGGCACCATCATTGCGCTCTTCCCAGGCGAGGCAGATCAGTCATCGGCTTCTGGATGGCTGCTCACTGCGGCTGCTGGCCGCTCACGCTGGCTGCTGGCTACATATGGTAGCCCATGGCAACCCACTGCCACAGGGGCTGCAGCCTATGCCGTTGCCGGTGACTCATGGCAGCCCAGCTCCAGGTTGAGCTGTTGTTCAGCATCTTAGCTGTAGAGGGCAGTGTCACTGGCCCTCATATGTGGGATCTGAACCGGGGCCCTCTGGCGTCCCAAGCCAGCTCTTAAGCAACACGCCACTCGGCCAGCCCTAAATATTCACCATATTTTTTAATCACACCTTGTATCTTTGCTCCATTGTATTATCTTTGCTCCTTTGTCAAAGATCAGTTGATTATATTAATGTGGGTCTATTTCTGCGTCCTCTATTCTGTTCCATTGATCTATTTACCTCTTCTTTTACCAATACCACAGTCTTGACTACTGTCGGTTCATAGTAAACCTGGAAGTTAGGTAGTGTCAGTCTTCCAACTTTGTTCTTCTATAAATGACCCCCCCCTTTTTTTAAATTGGGGAATTGGAGGAGGGGAACAGTGTTGGGGAAGTGGGGAGGGGGACCAGCCAAGTAGTTGTTCTTCAATCTTAGTTGTGGAGGGTGCCAGTCGCCATCTGGCTGCCCATCAGCAGCTTGTTGCCTCTAAGCTCAAGGTGCTGTGTTACTAAGTCTTAGATGTGGGTGGGTATAGCCACCATCCCATGCGGGAGTTGAACCAGCAGCCTTGTTGTTAAGAGTGCACGAGTGCACACTCTATCCACTGAGCCATCTAGGTAGCAGTTCAGCTCAAGCTGCCGAGTTCAGTCTTAGTTGTGAGCGGGGGTAGCCCACCATCGAACAGGCAGTCTTGTTGTTAGGAGCACGTGCTCTCACAAAGTGAGCTATCCTGCCACCTGTTGGCAGCTCAGTGGCAGCTCAGCTTGGGCGCAGCATCACTGGCCCATGTGGGAGTCGAACCAGCAGCCCTGTTGCTCAGAGCTTGCACTCTTAAGCTAACTCTTAACCAACTGAGCCACTCAGGCGGCCCTGTAAATGCCCCTTCTTAAGTAGCTGTATCAGTCATTTTAATGTCTGCTAGGGCAAGCCTTTATTTCTTAATCCTCTTTTTTGGGCATTTTGACATCATTATGCTTTCTAAACTTTAGAATCATTTTGTCAAGTTAAAAAAATCCTTTTGGGGTTTTGATTGGGGTGCCACTAAATTTACAGATATTTAGAAGTCTCATCTTTAAATTGTAGCAAGGTACATTTTTCCATTGATTCGGGACTTTATTTTTACATCCTTTAATAGATTGTTTTCTTGACCTACTGCTTTTCCTTCAGGGCTAATATCTTAGAGGTCTTGGATTTTGTTTTATTAAAGTTATTAGGTGGTACCAACAATAGAATTGGAATAGTTTGGCCCAGTTAGCAAGTAGGAAGGTTGCTAGTAGTGAGAAAGAATTTACTAGAAAGTGGAAGGAATAGCTGAAGAAATCATGAAGGACTTGAGCATCCTCAGGTCCTTGAGTATAGCCAACCTGCAAACTAAGCACTGAGTTAAAAATGAAGGTCAGGCAGACCATTACTGCTTGTGGCATGCAAGCATGCAAGGGGCAGATAGTTGCAATTGAAACATCCATTAGTAGGAAAGAGACATGTTCCAGTGGACTTATTGGTGGGGTGACCAGCAAAAGGTTCCTTGAAGACAAACCATCTTGTGGAGTAGCCATCCAAGAGTCCAATGAGTCAGGCAGTCCTTACACAGCATGTTTCAACTTCTACACTATTGACATTAGGTGCCAGGTAAATTTTTGTGTGTGGGGCTGCCTGTGCATAGTAGGGTGTTTAGCAGCACCCCTGGTCTCTACCCACTAGATGCCAGTAGCTTCCCCACTTCCCAGTTGTGATGACCAAAAATGTCTCCAGACATTGCCAAATGTCCCCTGGGGGAGCAAAATCATTCTCGATTAAGAACCACTGCTCTCAGGGAACATGGAGCCTACAAATAACCAAAGTGAGAATGTGAGGTCAGCTAGCAGGGTACCAGTGGTGAATGTGGTGAAGGTTAGGGTCTAGGCATTTCAGAGTCTTGGACAGTTGGTCTCTTGGAAAGAGGGAGTACAATATACCCCACCCACACTCTACCACATCGTGGTAGAGCAGCGGTTCTCAACCTTTGGGTCGCGACCCCTTTGGGGGTCAAATGACCCTTTCACAGGGGTCGCCTAAGATCAACGGAAAACAAAAAGATATTTACATTACGATTCATAACAGTAGCAAAATTACAGTTACAGAGTAGCAACGAAAAAAAATTTTATGGTTGGGTGTCACCACAACATGAGGAACTGTATTAAGGGGTCGTGGCATTAGGAAGGTTGAGAACCGCTGTGGTAGAGGATGCAGGATGGTGGGGTAGCTGACTACCTAGGGACATCCCAGCATCAGCAGGAGATGGAAGAAGCGAGCAGGAGCAGAGACTGATTGGCTCATGGCCATCTGAAGGAGGGAGACTGAAGGCAGAAAGGTATCCATCTCTGAGAAATAAACCAGAGTTTGAGTGGAGAGAGGGAAATTCTAGTTAATTCCACTTCAAGATATTTACTAGGAGGCTTGTCATATCCTGACTAAATGTCAGTTTCTCTGAGTTGCAGCAGCTGCAGAGACTTGTTGAAATGCCCTTAGGTGAGATGGGCTAGAGATATGGATTGTGGTTGTGGAAATCGATTTATCCACAGTGGGCATTGGGAGCCTCATGTGAGCAGAGTGCACAGCACAGGAGTATGGAGGTGCTTCTGGAAAGATGAAAGGACCGAGTGGGGGATGGCATTGGGAGGTAGGGGCCAGTGCTTTACTAGAATGCAAGGAGAGAGCAGACAACAATAAGCCCCATCACCTAAAGTGAGAATGAAATGTCTGTAAACAAGATTGGTTGGGCGAAGATTCCCCTAAAGCAGCGGTTCTCAACCTTCCTAATGCCGCAACCCCTTAATACAATTCTTCATGTTGTGGTGACCCCCAACCATAAAATTATTTTCATTGCTACTCTATAACTGTAATTTTGCTACTGTTATGAATCGTAATGTAAATATATTTTTGTTTTCCGATGGTCTTAGGTGACCCCTGTGAAAGGGTCGTGCAACCCCCAAAGGGGTCGCAACCCACAGGTTGAGAACTGCTGCCCTAGAGGGTTTCTATAGCTACAGAGAGATGAGCAGGAGATGGGGAAGGGGAACTCTGAAAAGCTCTGTGATCTACTGTAAAAGAGCTACAAAATAGCTATCTGTGAGTGCTGACAGCAAAAATCCAAATGAGAGGCATAAATTAAACTCAATTGAAGGAGGCTGTGTATCAGAGACTCTCTATAGAGGGATTACTGAGGGAACAAGTCCCTCCATTTCAATCTCAAATCCAAAACCACTGTGTAACTTTGATAGTGGAAGCCAGAGGAGGTTCCAGTAAGCAGAGAGACCCTACAGTTGGGGGGCATAAGGGACCACTGGGCAATGCTCAGATGTGTATGGAACCTATGAAGATAAATAACTGGCTTCTGTTCAGGAAGATCGATACAGAAGCAGGGCTAACATTTAGCCAGGTTGCACCAGTATGGTAGCATTGTTTTTTTTTTTAAGATTTTATTGGGGAATTAGGGGGAGGGGAACAGCATTGGGGAATTGGGGAAGGGGAACAGACAGGTAGACAAATTGCTGTTTTTGTTCTTCAGTCTAGTTGTGGAGGACATCACTTCACTGGCCCATGTTGGTACTATTGCGCTCTTCCCTGGTGAGGAAGATCGGTCGACTGGATGGCCACTCACGGTAGCTTATGGCAACCCACTGCAGCCCTGCTGCAGCCTACGCCGTCGCCGGCGACTCACGGCAGCCCAGCTCCAGGTCGAGCTGTTGTTCAGCATCTTAGTTGTAGAGGGCGCAGTGTCACTGGCCCTCATGTGTGATCCGAACCACAGCCCTGCTGCTCAGAGCTGGCGTCCCAAGCCAGCTCTTAACCAGCTGAGCCACTAGCATTGGTTCTTAACAGCTAGCATCTGTGTATGTTGGCTGGCACCCATACCATAAAAAAAATACTGTTGCTCCATGGGGCCAAAGATCTCCATCATCTGGTGAGATATAGTGAGGCCAGAGGTTATCTGTGAAATATCAAATGATAAAAATGGCCTGACCTTGACTCGTCCATTTTCCCTCCTCCACTTGCACCTGGAATGGTGGGATGGGTCTAGAGACATAGAAGGTGTGGTAGCTGGCAAAATTCTGCTATACTTTGGGGTTACATATATATAGATGTTAACAATTATACAGATGTGCCAGGCATTCTGCTCTATGTATTACATATTGAATTTTCACAATAATGTTAAGAGGTAGGTACAATTAATACCTCCATTTTCAGATGAGAAAATGAAGGCAGAGAGGTTAAGTAATGTGCCCAAGATATCACAGCTTGGTAAATAATAGAGCTGGGATTCTCACCCAGCCAGTCATTTTCAGAGTCTGTGCACTTAACCTCCACAAGTATTGCCAAAACTCTCAAAATCAGAGTCATTAGAGGGCAGCCAAAGCCCAAGGAAGCTATGGGGCCCCTTAACTAGCTCGCTCCAACCAAAAAGCCTCATCTAGAAGCACAGTTATGGGCCGGCCGAGTGGCTCAGTTGGTTAAGAGCTCGCTCAAGAGTTTGAGCTCTGGGCAACAGCGGTTCAAGTCCTGGCCCGAGCTGAGCTGCCACTGAGCTGCCAACAGGTGGCAGGATGGCTCAGCTAAAAAAAAAAAAAGCACAGTTATCATGAAAAACCCCCGGGGCTGGGGGGCATCATGGCAGTGGCAATTCAAAGAGAAATGACAAAAATCACAAGATGGTTAAATCAATGGGAATAGTGCTGGAATTTAACAAAGGATGTCGTGTTGGTGGTGGATTACCTTATTTTCAAAAACATTCTTTGTAAACATCTAAAAATATCTCCACGTAAATTGTTTCTCTTACATGTGACCTGAATTGTACTCAGCTGACCCTGTGACTACTTGGGGTTGTGGTGGAACAAAGTGCAACAAAGTTTCCTCCTGAAAGTTTTTCATTTTCATTGTATGAGGTGTGATAAAAAAATACAGTGAATGTTTAAATTTATTACAGTAAAAGACACATTACCATTAATTCCCCTCAAAATACTCCCCCTCACTTCAAGCACACTTATCCAATCGTCCTTGCCATTTTCTGAAGCAGTTCTGGAAGTCCTCTTCCACGAGTGCCTTTACTTGTGCTGTCATGACTTTTTATGTCCTGAATCGATTCAAAACGTTTACCTTTAGTGGTCATTTTGACTTTGGGGAAGAGCCAGAAGTCGCACGATGCCAGATCCAGTGAGTAAGGTGGATGAGGTGTTTGATCACACCTCGTCCTTATTCTGATAGGGGTAATTTTGTGAATTGAACACGCTTTCCTCTCTCATCCTTTTGGATTCTGCGTCTAGCTCTAGTTTGGGAAGAGGGAGGACATGGTACTATTATGAGAATACAGTGGCTCTGGAGGCCTCTCAAATCTCAACTATGACAGAAGAATTCTGAAATAATTCACTGCAGGAGTGCTATAGGACTTGGTTAGCTTTTCATTGAACATAACTCCACATCTATGTTGGCTCTGCTTTTGCTTCTCAATATTAAATGTTCAAATATGTCAGTGCTAGGCACTATTATTTATATCCCTCAGAAACATGTTTCTCATCAAGGATGCAGCATTTGGACTCAGTCCAGTTAGTGACAGAAAAAAGTTATCCTTGGATTAGCTATGAAATTATAATAGCTTATCTGCACATCTGCTCACTGAATATTGCCTCGATCATTCATATACCTGGCTCACAATGGGTAATCAATAAATGTGTGATGGTCTACAATTCCCAGATTGCAGCCCTGACCTGCTCATGTTAGCTTCCAGCAGTTTTCTATCAGTCACATGTGGTCAGCATGCAGGATGAGGAGTCCAGAGACTTTAAAACTCAATTCTAGAAGACCTACTGAAGCAGTTATTACAAAATGCTACAATACACAAAGAACAATTCTTGTACATCAGAAATTGAGGTTGTCTGAAAAAGTTTTCTATCAAGGGAATGCAGTAAATTGAGCATAAGTTTGCTGGACAAAAAGAAAAGGCTGATTTACTCAGTTTGAGTCTAAGACCAAAGAATAAGTCTGAGAAAAACAAGACGTTACCTAATCTTCTATGCATTGTTATTCTTTTATGCTTTGCATGTCCCTTGTAATAGTGATTGGTTTTAATGGTTAGTTCATATAAAAATTAAAATGAAGAAGTAAATTTTTAAACTTCCTTTTAAAAATTCTGTCAAAGGTACTTCCTCAACCCACACACGCTAGTTGCTACCCATACTTCAAGGCTGTGTTCATGCCTGTCTCCTCCACAAAGACTTTTTGGTTCTACATCTAGAAAGGCTCTGCCTACTCATGCAGTTGCTATTACCACTGATTTCCTATTATCAAACCTCTTCATATTATCTTTTTATATGATTACATCTTATCTCCCCTTCAACCACAATCTCTCTGAGGGCTGGAATATTGTCCACATTGCCTTGCACAAATAGGTGAAAGATTGAAAGCCTTCTAAAGATCAGTAACAAGACAAGAATGTCTGCTCTCACCACTGCTACTCAACATTCTACTGGAAGTTCTACCCAGGTTCTAAGTAAAAAAAAGAAATAAAAAGAATCAAGATTGAAAATGAAGAAGTAAAACTATCTGTATTTTCAGATCACATGACCTTATATAGAAAATGCTAAAGAATCCCCTCCCCACACAAAACTATTAAAGCTAATAAATGAATTCAGCAAGGTTTCAGGATACAAGGTCAGTATAAAAAAACAGTTGTATTTCTATAAACTAGCAATGAACAATCGGAAAATAAAATTTAAAAACAACTTGGGCTGGCCGAGTGGCTCAGTTGGTTAAGAGTGTGAGCTATGAGCAACAGGGTCGCCGGTTCGATTCCCACATGGGCCACTGACGCTGCGCCTAAGCTGAAATGCCACTGAGCTGCCAACAGGTGGGAGGATGGCTCAGCTGGTTAAAGTGTGTGCTCCTAACAACAAGGTTTCCGGTTCGACTCCCGCATGGGATGGTGGGCTATGCCCACCCGCAACTAAGATTGAACACGGCACCTTCAGTTGAGCGGCCGCTGCTGACAGGCTGCCGGATGGCAACTGGATTTGGGAGCTGAGCTAGCTGCGCCCTCCACAACTAAGATTGAAGGACAACTTGGCTGTTCCCCTCCCCCAATTCCCCAATAAAAACATCTTTAAAAAAAAACTCCATTTACAATTACATTAAAATGAAATTAAGGAATAAATTTAACAAAGAAGTATATGTAACACTTGTACATGGAAAACAACAAAACATTGTTGAAAGAAATCAAAGACAGAAATAAAATTTAAAAATCCTGCATTTGTGGATTGGAACACTTGAATTTTGTTAAAATGGCAGTATTCCTAAATTTGAATTATTCACAGCAAATTTTACCAAAATCCCAGCTACCTTTTTTTTTCCTGCAGAAATTGACAAGCTTAGTCTAAATTTTATATGGAAATGCAAGGAACCCAGAATATCTAAAACAATCTTGAAAAAGAGGAACAAAATTGGAAGACTCACACTTCCTAATTTAAAAACTGACTACAAAGCTACAGTAATGAACACTATGAGGTTCTGGCAGAAAGGCAGACATATAAATCAATGGAATTTGACTGAGAGCCCAGAATAAACCCATGGTCAACTGAATTTTGATAAATGTGCCAAGACAATTCAATGGAAGAAAAGTGTTTTCAACAAATGGTGCAAAGACAACTGGATATCCACATGCAAAATAATGAATTTTGAAACCCTACCTTACACCATATACAAAATTTAGCTTGAAATGGATCACAGACCTGAAAATAAGAGTTAAAACTAGAAAACTCAAAGAAAAGATAAGTGTAAATCTCCATGACCTTGGATTAGGCAATGCCTTCTTAGATACAACATCAAAGCACAAGCAACAAAACAATTGGACTTCATCAAAATGAAAAAGTTGTGTGTTTGAAAGGACACTTGCAAAGTGAAAAGGCAACCCACAGAAAAGAAATATATGGAAATCATATATCTAACAAGGGACTTGCATCTAGAACAGATAAAGAACTGTTGCAACAATAAAAAGATAACCAAATTCTTTAAAAAAAATCTAAATAGACTTATCTCCAAAGAAGATATAATAATGGCCAATGAAGCACATGAAAGAATGCTCAACATCATTAGCCATCAGGGAGATGCAAATGAAAACCACAATGAGATACTTCACACCCACTAGGAAGGTAATAATCAAAGAGGCAGATTATTATTATTTTTTTAAAGATTTTATTGGGGAATTGAGGGAGGGAAACAGTGTTGGAAAATTGGGGAAGGGGAGCAGACAAGTTGCTGTCCTTTTGTTCTTCAGTCTAGTTGTGAAGGACGTCGCTTCACTGGCCCATGTTGGTATTATCATTGCTCTCTTCCGGGGTGAGGCAGTTGCTCACCGGCGATTCGATGGCCGCTCACAGTGGTTTATGGCAGCTCAAGGCAGCTCACGCCTGTTGCCGGTCAGCCCCACTGTAGCCTACGCTGGTGCCCGCGACTCACAGCAGCCCAGCTCCAGGTCAAGCTGTTGTTGTTCACCATCTTAGCTGTAGAGGGCGCAGCATCACTGGCCCTCACGTGGGATCCAAACCAGGCCCTGCTGCTCAGAGCTGGCGCCCCAAGCCAATGCTTAACCAACGTCCCACTCGGCTGGCCCCAAAGAGGCAGATTATTATGTGTTGTGGAGAATATTGAGAAATTGGAATCCTTATATATTGGGTTGTCGGAAAAGTCATGATGCATTTTTGCAACAAAAAAACAGAAAAAATACGTCATGACTTTACCGACAACCCAATACTACTGCTGGGAATGTAAAGTGGTGCAGCTGCTGTGGAAAATAGCCTGGCAGTTCTTCAAAAAGTTAAACATAGTTACCATGTGGCCCAGTAATTCTAATCTTAGGTATATGCCCCAGAGAACTGAAAACATGTCTACACAAAAACTTGTATCCAAGTATTCATAGCAACATTAATAGCCACCAAGTGGAAATAACCCAAATGTGCATCAACTGATGAATTGGTCAAATGTGGTATATATTATACAAAGGAATAGTATTCAGTTGTAAAAAGGAATGAAGTATTGACACATGCTACAATGTGGATGAACCTTGAAAACATCATGCTAAATGAAAGAAGCCAGTCACAAAAGGCCACAAATTGTATGATTCCATTTACATGAAATGTCCAGAATAGGCAGATCCACAGATACAAAAAAGTAGATTAATGGTTGTCAGGGGTTGGGGGGTGGTTGGGGGGGAATGGGGAGTGACTGCTAATATGTATGTGGTTACTTTTGGGGGTGATAAAAATATTGTAAAATTGATTGTGGTGATGGTTGCACAACACTGTGAATATACTAAAAACCACTGAATTGTGCATTTTAAATTGGTGAATTGTATGGTATGTGAATTATAGCTCAATACAAATGAAAAACAGAAGAGAAAAAAGCATGTTGAAAAAAGTTGTAAAATGCCATACACAGAGGAAAAATCTCTGAAGAATTTAGTTACAACTTCAAAAAAGGAGTTGGATAACACACATACACTTTTCTTAGAGAGTGATCATTATGTGGTTAGGGACTAGAAAAAAACCATTTATTGTAACTGGAACCAGATAAACAAAGCACTCTTAGGGTAGGGGAATAGCCCTGTTACACAAGCCCACTCCCCACCCATGACCAACTTTTATTCTAGTCCTTCCATTTGCGTTTTGATAGCTGAAGTAGTGCACTGTTAGAACAAGACCGAGACTGAAGGTAGCCCACACTTTTGTGGACCAGAAGCCTGAAAAACATACCTGATTACTAATATTTTGAAGAGTTTGGAAATTCCTATTATTTCAACGCATTGCTTAGGTTCTTCATCTCAGATAAAACTAGTATTTGTAATAAACAGCTTGGGTTTTTATAATGCTGGTTTATTTAGTTTAATTAACCAGTGAGTCCATCTCTCGTTTTATGATATGTTGGTCAAGGTTCCAAGGCTGCTGCTTCCTATTTCATTTTTTTAAAAATATGTTTACATTATTTATATAGGCAACCAAATCATATAAATATAGGTAATGATAACAATCCCATCGATAGACATGATGCCATTGGTGCAAGTGTTTACTAGGAAAATTTGCATGGAATTATTTTCTCTATGGATTATCACTGTAGTGATAAACTAAGACTACCACTGGTGACTTATTCATTTTACTATGTTCAAAGACTATCAAAACAATAGCTTCCAGGGGAAGCTAGACTCAAGCTTAGCTGCAAAATAATCAGTAGAGCAGAAGTATATTCTCGTTCAAGAATTTGAGCTCTGAGCAACAGTGGTTCGATGCCCGGCCCGAGCTGAGCTGATGCTGAGCTGCCAAAAGGTGGCAGGATGGCTCAGCTAAAAAAAAAAAAAAGTATATTCTCTGATATGAATTAATTTGTGGATGCCAAATCACATGAATTCATTCAACTGTATAAGCAGCAATATATACCTAATATATGCATTGTTTCAAAACACATTTGCCTGGATTTGTCTAGTCTAGCCCACCTTTTTCTCTATAGCTTTCTGCCATTACTCTGAAAGTTGGTGAAATAAGTCTAGAGAAATTGTGCCATGACCTGGAGAAGTCATTGGCCATAGGACACTCAATTATCTTTAACTTTTCCTTTTTTCTTCATAGCCATCAGTAAGCCATGTCCAGTTTATCCACATAGTATCTTTGTTTTCATTTTTTAGCTGTATTTCATTTAGCATTAGTAAATCTCAGTCTTATGTTTTCATATGACACTATTGCAATATATATCCAGTTCAATGCTCAAATCACATAATATCTCGTATACTTGTCCTTTCTTCTCCATTCTCGTTCACATCTAGGGTTTTGTGGAGTCATAACTAGAATACCGCAGTAACTGTCTAAGTTGGTTTCCATATTCCCATCTCTCTGCCTCAAATACATTGGAAGCAATATAAAGGTTTAAATCTCTTAAAATAACATTTAATCAAATAATTATCTTTATTTAAAAACCTTGACTGGCTCCCCCATGTTTACTGAGTAAAGGCCAAATACTTAGCCTGGCACTCAAGGTCTTCCAAAATCTAGGGCCACATTTTCTTTCTAGATTTATCCACCACTCCCTTGAACAAAACTAGTCGCCTTGCTATCCACTTAACTTCTCCTAATTCTTTTTGTACCTTTGCTCGTGATGTTCCTCCTGTCTAGATTCCTCTCATTTTGAAAGCCTGTTCAAGGCTTACTTTTGTCTATGAAACCATCGTTGAACATTGTAATTCAGTGACCTCTTATTCCTTGAATGTGATTAAAAGTTATGGACAGCATTATTCATTTGACAATGCTCATATACAACTTTTCTTGCCTTATATTGTTAATTCTTGTATTATTTCATTTGATGTGTATCTTGCTTCCTCAACTAGACTGCAAGTTCCTTGAGGGCAGGGGCCATTTATCATACTTTAAAAAATGACCCACAGTGCACAACACTGTGCTTGGGGACATGATAGGGACTAATTATTGACAAAAGAGCACTAGACTTTCCCCAAGATGCCACATTTTCAGATGGCAGCACTCACCCTAGGTGACAGTTCCTTATACATCCATGCCAAATATAACCACTTTAAAGGTAACTAACTCAATAGTTACTCCAAGATATTAGGGAATTACAAACTGCCCCTGAAATTTCTGAATCCCCTATGAAAATACAAAATTAACCTTTAACAAGTAATTTCATGCTCCCCTGAAAGCTTAAAAATGACATGTAAAGAAAAATGGCCAAGCCAGGAGCATAATCTCTAAGATACACTTGATCACAAAGTATTTAAAACGCCAAGGCTCCATGTAATCCATGTATATTTTAGTGTTTGGGGTTTTTTTTGTTTTGTTTTTGTTTTTGATCTGTAAAATAGGCTAAACTACATAAGAAAAATAAGTAAAACATGAAACGCAGCCAAAATTATCTGGATAATTCAAGCTAAAAAAGCTCTTCACATCTTGGTTTCTCTTGAATTATTTAGGCAGTCTGACATTTCTTCATTGTTACTAAGTAATCCTTAGCTTGCAGTTGCTAAGTCTGTGGTGATTATGCATATTGACCCAAGAAATGCTGCAACCATCAAGTTCTATCAAAATGCTTGTTAACCTTGTAAACTGAAGAAAATAATCATTGCAAATGCCTGCCTCAGACTCTGTTGCTACAGCTTTCAAGTTGCACAGAATGTACTGACTGCAAATTCTCAGAAACATTTTGTTTGGCTTCATGGATAGCCTCAGATGATAAAGCTCTGGCAACAAATACTGCTTGCTATGGAAACCTATGCCACATGTGAATCCCTTGTCTTGTATGTTGGAGGAGACCAACTCTATTACCTGGCATCATCAGATCAAACCATGAAGGAACGGTCGGCTTGGTATTTCTACGTATATCCTTTTTTTTGTGAAATTTTCTTTTAAAATAATACTTTTGTTTCCTTTAGCCCAGCCTTGACTACTAGTAGGGAAGATTTCAAATTATCTCCTCAATCTGAAATATCCATGTTTTATGAAATTTGATCATTTTTTCCCTCCAAGGATTAGTATGATAATGAATTGAGCGTTCTGTCAAGAAAAATGCTAAGTTCAAAGTATTATTTCCTTCACTTCTAATTACAAATAAGTTTTACCTTTTATTGTGTTCCATTATACAATTTTACATAGTACCATTATTATTTTAAGCAATAATTAAGTAATTCGAATTCATGTTTTTGAGCTCTACTTCTCAGTATATAGAGTCACCTAAAAAAGTACAAACCGAGCACAGTGGTGCAATTTTCCAGGCACTTCCAAGTTGCTTAAATATTTACAAATAGGTAAGCACCCTGTTTGAAAGCATGAACATTTTGGTGTCAGGAGGAATCACTCCATGTATATCAACTCTTTGAATTTTAACATTTGCACAGCTCCAAATATTCCTGAGAAAGGTCAGTCTTGTTGTCACTTTACATCTGCATGTCCTCATATTTCAGCAGCATATCTTGGGGATCCATAACCTCTGTCACTCGATGTACCACTAATTGCACAAAATACATGCAATGTGTTGCTCATCCAAGGAGAATGCATTGTGTCTTCTCGTAGTATCTAAAGCAAAAAAGAAATCTGCATGTTTATTATGAAGCAAAATAGCCACTGCCAAAAAAGTATGTGTATATGAAACTGCAGGCATATTTCAATTCACCACTGACACTTAGCTATGTAAAATAACATAAGGCAGAAAGAGCAAAGAATAACATTACCGACTTAAGTCTTCAAAGCTGTATTACAAAGGCAGCATAGTAAAAAAGCAGAAAAGATCTGGTTACTCGTTAAGAAAAACAAAAGAGTGTAAAATGCAAAATTCAATGAAAAGTGAGAGGTAATGCAATCTTTAAAATATTTTTTAACACATGGTCATAACAAGGGCTCTAAACAGTGGACTCTTTGATATGAGTTTATGGACCATCTTCTAACACAGTGGTTCTCAGGATCAATCACCTGTGGGGCTTTTCCAACATGCAGATAACTATATGCCTTCCCTGGAGACTTGGGAAATTATATTAAATGAAGAGAAAAGTCAAAAGTGCATATTTCTCAAGACACACTATAATTATATAAGCTAATTGATACAGAAGATTTTTATTGAAATGGAGAACTTCAAAAAATATATTTTATATCCCATAAATATATAAACATATATATTCATATTAGTATAGATATTTTTAAATTATCCATTTGGTGTGATCAAAAGCAACAGAGATCTTACGTCCGGATTAGATGGAAGAAAAGAATAGGATACAAATCACATCCAACCTCTTCATTATTAGTTCCAACTTAGGTCTCAAGCTTTCAATACTTGGTTCTCAAGTTAGCTCTGAAACTTCAGTATTAAGGCTGCAAATTGGTCTATGGTGGCAGTAATGCATCATATCATTTATGTTCCTATAAATCATGTCTTACATAAAGTACATAATAGAGAAATTTCCTCTTACAAAAACATCACTCATGCACGAATCTGAAAGCATAGTTTAAGACATGACTAACTGATTATCCACACTTGTCAGATATGACAAGTGAATAGGGTAACTCATTGTGAAGAAAATAAAACATATCGGACAGACACAATGGCCACCACCAACTCTAAGAAACCTGTAATTAATAGTTGTTAAAAAGTCAAAAACTTGAAGAAGTTTTAAAAAGGACTGCATATTTTGGTATACTGTAACGGATTACAGTGAAAAGAAATATCCAGGCCATATCTTTTTGTTAAGTAATCATTTATGGAGCTCAACAGAATAATTCACATTTTAGTACATAGTTACAGTTTATTTTATTTTGTATTACTATATTTTCCTTTGGGAAATAATGTGTCTCAATGTGTACGGCTATAAAAGGGTTATTTTCTATATGAGAATCTAATAGGAAATATTGATATACAAAAATTCACTATAAAGTCAACATTTGCACAAAGTAAAGCGCATCTGAAAATGATGCATTATGACAGGAGAGCTTGAATAAATAAAACCAATAGAAACTAATTTTTTTTAGTTAGCTATCAATATATAATACCAAAGGTCTAAAATATTGGTCTCTGGGCCGGCCGAGTGGCGCGATGGTTAAGAACTCGCTTGGGATGCCAGAGGGCCCCGGTTCGGATCCCACATATGAGGGCCAGTGACACTGCCCTCCACAGCTGAGATGCTGAACAACAGCTCAACCTGGAGCTGGGCTGCCATGAGTCGCCGGCGACGGCGTGGGCTGCAGTCCCTGTGGCAGTGGATTGCCATGGGCTACCGTGTGTGGCCAGCAGCCAGCGTGAGTGGCCAGCAGCTGCAGTGAGCGGCCATCCAGAAGCCAGCGACTGATCTGCCTCGCCAGAGAAGAGCGCAATGATGGTGCCAACTTGGGCCAGTGAAGCAACATCCTCCACAACTAGATTGAAGAACAAAACGACAGCAACTTGTCTGTTCCCCTTTCCCCAATTCCCCAGCACTGTTCCCATCCCCCCAATTCCCCAATAAAAAAAAAATCTAAAAAAAATAAAAATAAAAAAATAAAATATTGGTCTCTACAACTAAATAAAATAGCCATGGCTTATGGGAAATAAATGAGAGACAGGTGGAATATATGAGAGCAGATTTGTAAAATCTATGCTTCAGGGAAAAAGAACTTTATAAAAACAACTACTCTGAGTATCCTGATAACAGTAATAGCAGTAAATTGAATAACTTGTTTTCAATTTGAACGATTTAGAGTTCATACAGCTAGGTCATGCAGCTGCATGCAAATTAAATAATTGTAATACAGTAGTACACACTGGATTAAATGACACGTGTAATTATTTTATATCTTTTGTGAAGGAGCATTTGCTGTTTTTTCTGTGGAAGAACAGAAACCCACAAACTTTACAGTTTCTAGGAGCAAACTATGTCATCTATTTGATAAAAGTATACCTCAGAACAGTGATGGTAAAGAAAGGCACATCCCCAATGTGCTCATGGGCTAAGCTTGAGATAGAGACAATAAAGGAAGTGGAATGGTTCACCACCTTCCTAGTCTCAACCACCTGACTGCTATGAGGAGACAAAAAAGGACTTCTGAAAACTGACAGCAAAGGGAGGCCTTGGAACAGTTTGCACTCACTCCTGAGTGGGCTAACAGAAGTAAAAACAGCAAACAGAAGAAACAGAACTCTGATTCCAGACATCTCAAGCCAACAAGATTCCCAGCCAAAGAAAATGGGTGAGTAGGAGACTGGTTTGGCTGACTGGATTCTCCTTACTGAGAGGACAATGGTTAGAAAATTGGACCCCTGATCACTCAATGCAGCCCTGAGCTAATTGTAACTAAATTTGCCATAGCTCTTCCTTAGAAAAAGCAGACAAAATGAATTCAGAGGTAGAGCTTGAGTCAAAGTCAACTAGTTCTTATTTCTCTAGAAAAACTCTTCACTTGTTTTCCCTATCATTACTCTGCAGTTCTTTAGATGCTAACCACTGTCAGCCTGTTTGTAAGTACACCCTTTGTGACAGTCTCACAGAGGCAAGTGCCTTCAAGCAATCCCTGAAATACAGTAGCAGAAAGAGATGAGAGTTTCCTTTCCAGAGTCAGCTTTAAGAATGTGTTCTCTAAAGGGTTGTAGTTCTCCTCATTTCTTTTAAGGAATCTTAATTTCTTAAAAATTGACAGTTTGAAGAGTTTCTGAAACAAATATTTATCTTATTGGGTGTTTTCCTGAGTAAGGAAATGAAGGAGACTTATTTTATAAGCTTAGTACACTCAGTCACTGAGGGACCAGACCATCATGCTTGTGACTTTTACAAACGTGTTTAAGATGTTAAAATACTTAAGTGACAATCCATGTATAGAGTGGTTGTAAACACAAATTTCAAGACCACCAATATAGGAATGAAGTTTACAAGGATAATCCAGGAGTATAGCAGTTTTAAGGTAAGTAGGTATATAAAAGTCATAACTACTTAATAATGACATAATTTGGCCATAATATGTTTTTCAGGTTGTGTTTCACTAAGTTAGCTGTAATTGTTATTACCACTCAGTTATAGGTTAAAATACTAAGGAGTTTTATGAAAATGCGAAGTTTTGCAGGCTGTATGGGTAGTAAGACAAGTCTCAAATTTTCGAAATCACTGGGGATCTCACCTAAATGACAGTATCTAGTTTCATACAGCCAAAATAGGGATGTTCATTTAGGGATTTGGCTATTGAGCCAATCATTCCACTTCTTTAGGACCCTTTTTGAGAGACTTTTATCCATGTTCACAGATCAACTCAGACTTGCTCAGCCAGTCTCTTCTAATGGCATTGTAGCAGAAAGAACAGCATGATTTATTACTGATAATTGCCTCAGATAATTGCTTCAAATTTGATTTGCATTATGTCACTTAAATGATTAAAGATAATATGAGCAAAATTTAAAATACAGACTGAATAATTTTAAGATAATGCACTTCAAACTAATAGATTTTGCTAAGTGACACTTTTAGAGACCCCAGGTCAGGTTTTCGTTTTCAACCAGCCTAATACTTGCCTGCTCGTGGATAATGTCAGACAATTCTTTCACCATTTCTCTGAAATTTGACTTTAGCCCTTCATGGTATTCAACTTGATCCTCTTTAATTAGTCGCTCATTTAGTTCAAGTGCAATGCTACATGCTTGTATGAATTTCCTGTGGATGAAGATCAAAGAAAAAGGTGTTGTTATTTACTCCCAGAAAGTCTCACTGACAATCAATTTGATATTCACTTTAACCATGGCTTGCCTAGAAGGAAGATTAGAATCCTGTATTTTCTCACTGTGCCTTTGCTAATGCCACTCCCTAAGTCTGAAATACCTTTTCCTTTCTTTTCTCTCAGATTTCTTACCACCTTCAACACCTGACTCAAAATGTACAGCCCCGCCCCCTTGGGTCACTCGAGTGGTGCATTGGTTAAGAGTTGGCTTGGGATGCCAGCTCTGAGCAGCAGGGCCCCGAGTTGGATCCCACATTAGGGCCAGTGACACTGCGCCCTCTACAGCTAAGATGGTGAACAACAGCTTGACCTGGAGCTGGGCTGTTGTGAGTCGCCGACGATGGCGTAGGCTGCAGTGGGTTGCTGTAAAGCTACCATGAGTGGCCAGCAGCCAGCGTGAGCTGCCAAGAGCTGCCATGAGTGGCCGGCCATCCAGGGCCCGGTGACTGATCTGCCTCACCCGGGAAGAGCACAATGATAATACCAACATGGGCCAGTGAAGCGACATCCTCCACAACTAGACAGAACAAAAGGACAGCAACTTGTCTGTTCCCCTTCCCTGATTTTCCAACACTGTTTCCCTCCCTCAATTCCCCAATAAAATCTTTTTAAAAAATGTACACCCCCTAGGAAGCCTACTTGCTCAGTAATTTACTTGATATTATATCAGCTAAATTTGTGCTAACATTAATGTGTATCTGTAGATAATGAGACATTCATTCAAAAATGATTTATTTGGGGTTTACTATGTACCCAGTACAGTGCTGGGTGCTGTAGCCATGAAGTACAATATGCCCTGGACTGTTAAGAGTAGGGGAAGAAAGTTGATGACTTATCATAAAAGTATTTTTTCCATTATTTCATGTGTTTATGTTTAATGTCCATAATTAAGAGTGTAGGTCTTAGGAGACAAAGCACCTCATGGACCATTTGTTTTGTATCCCAATCATAGCAACTAATAGAATCTTTTTGTACATGCCAGGCACTAATAAATGTTGGTGAATGAATGACTACTGGTTACTCTGTAACCTGGAAGATCTGATAACACACAGGCAGGAAAAGTAAATGAAATTAGTCAAGAGCAAATGAGTGGATAAATGATCATCTTTCTCTTTAGTCTATTTTACTCTACTGTCTCTCATTCTGAATGCTGTAAACTTTTATATATTAAACAGATGTTTTCCCTAATGCAAGACCATTCAGACATGCCTTTAGTTACAGGGATGTTCACTCAAGATAAGCTGTTGCCTGCCCTAGAGCGGCAGAATCCAAGTGGAACTAAGGATACAGGACAGTAGCAAATCACTCCAACCCTTCCAGTTCCACCTTTATTCCTACCATAAATGGTCTGAAATGCTGGAACACGAGGTCAGTTGGGCAAAGGAGGAAATCACGTCATGAATTTAGGCTTGTGTTTGTTTCACAACATCCAAAGCAATAAAGTAAGCTGGTATATTTCATCTCTTGGGTCACTAGGACATTGCCAATGCCCTGCAGCAAGAAAGAGATCTGGTGTTTCCTCACTAAAGTGCCATTAGGAGGGCACGTAAATATTGTAAAAGAGAAAAGAGAACGTCCTTTTTTGGAGGGATATTATTTGGTGAATATGTTAGTTTCTTTTAAGAAAAAAACAGAGTGAAAAGACACAGGTCTGATCTGAAAACAACAAAGCACTTACCTGAACATGTCTTTCAACTCATTGACTTTTTTAGGTGGGTACTTGCTGGCTTGACTGTCATTTAAGAAAGCCCTTGCATATGCCAATGGACCAGCATTTACCTACATTACAAAAGGAGAAAAATGAGAGTTGTCAGAATATAATCAAAAAGTAATTTTTGCATTTCTCTTTACAAAAACCAAATACTTTAAAAATCTGGATATGAGAAACACATTTACTATTCTTACTGTAAGTTTATTTGAAAAATGATTAACTAAAGCAAATAATCTGCAAAAATGCTATTCTAATAAATCAATGATTTCTGATACGTAAATATGGAGCTTGGCTACAGTCAGAGGGATTTATGTTAAAAGTCCTATGACATAACACGAAATTTATAGAAATTGAACATAATTTCTTTATTGAGTTAAACAAAAATAATGCACAGGTTTTTGCAGTCAATAAGAGTGTAACACAATTATAATTAATGCTTGTTCTGTGCCCTTAGGAAAACATGAAGAAACAGTTAAAACATGTACGGCATCCAACATACCTGCACTGAAACACAGCCCTGCAATTTAAGTTGGAGCTGAATCATGTCCACATCAGCAGAAGAGCAAAGTTTTTGCAGCTCTGCAGTTTTATCTTTTATTTCATCAGTAGCAACATCAATTGGCTTTAAATTAATCTGCTGTTCATAGTTTATAGGGATCCTCTTCTTCACATACGGAAACGAGTTTGAAGCTATTAAAATGTTAAGATTGATTCATTATATTAAAAAATCATTTGTTCAAACAGCAAAATTCATGAAAACATCCATTGTGCTTAATTCTCCCCATGGTTTCTCTAGACCAGGGGTCAGCAAACTGCGGCTCGCGAGCCACATGCAGCTCTTTGGGTACGTACATGTGGCTCTGAAGTAAAATTGAAAATGAAAATAAAACTATCATAGTTTCATTTCTAAAATATTTAAAGGATATTAGTCACAGAATGGTGCTTTCACTTGTTTCATGGCTCTTGAATAATTTTTAAATTGTTGTGAGGGGCAGGATTGGCTCTTCTGTCTCAAAAGTTTGCTGACCCCTGCTCTAGACAATACCTTAGGGCACCGTATAGCACATCAGTACTTCAGGATTAAGGGAGATCTTCTCTTTATGAGACATCTTGGAGCAATCACGAATTACATATGGGAAAACTATGGTTGATAACACAGCCATGGTTGTGCAAGCTAGTGACTGAGCAGCAGAACAACGAATGATTAAAATTTCAGTTATATTTTCCAGCGGGCCAGCTGCTATTTGTGTTTATCAAAGAAGACCAAGTCAAACAATAAATTATCAGGCAAAGTCTTACTTACTAGTCAAGATTGTACGGCGTTTGCACTGTTCTTCTACACAGCCTTGCTTTTTGCCTGATAACGTATAAGGAGCCTCAAAAACAAATTTGTTGATATTATGGTTTCTTTCAAACTCGGTCTTTCTTTCTGTGAGTTCTTTGTCATCAAAGTAGGGCTTCACATGCGTGACTTGGATATGAGCATATTTTGGATCAAGCTCTTTGGCATTTACCTATGAAGTAAGAAAGTTTTGTTTTTTATTCAGAGGAAGGGAGAAGGGGGTACAAGTAAGCTGCTTCTCTGAGATCATCTGAGGAATACTGGCATCGTGATTATGTTCCCAATGGAACAGACACTGGAGGGGGTCTTTGTTCTTTTAATTAAAGGATCATTTTCTTCTATTATAAAGAAATTATAGAAGCCTACTTGGAGATTACAGAAATGTAGGAATAAAAAATATAATCCTACCACTCAGCAGTGACATTACTCACAATTTCATTATATTTCCTTCCAATCTTTTTTCTATGCACATATATTTACAAAATTGAGATCATACTGAATTGTTTTGCAATCTGAATCCTTAAAAATATATTAAAACAGTTAAATGTACATTTGAATTCCACCTCAATAAACATTTGTTATAGAGAGGATTCTGAGAAGATGGCAGAGCACCAGAAATCTACCTTCCTACCTAGACAACAATTACACTGGCAGAATCTGTCTGGTGTTGCTATTTTGGAACTGCAGTCTATTGAAGGCTTGACACTTCCAGAGGAAGGCTTGGGCAGAAAATTACAGTTAATTTTGATTTTGGTCAGTTTTAGCTCTTGGCACAATGGCAGCTACCCACCCCTCAGCTCCATATCAGGTAGCTGTGCACATGTCCCTGGGACAGCATTACTCACAATAGTGAAAACATGGAAGCAACCCAAGTGTCCACTGACAGATGGATAAGCAAAATGTGATGTATACATACAACGGGATATTATTCAGCCTTAGAAAGGAAGGATATTCTGCAATGTGCTACAACATGAATGAACCTTGACGATACTACACTAAGTGAAATAAGCCAACCACAAAAAGACAAATACTGTGTGATTACACTTATATGAACCATACATATAAGAAAAGTCAAAATCATAGAGACAAAGTAGAATGGTAGTTGCCAGGAGCTGAGGGGACAGGGGGAAGAAATTATTATTTAATGGGTATAAAGCTTCAATTTTACAAGATAAATACGTTCTAAAGATGGACACTGGTGATGGCTGCACAATATGAAATTAATATCATTGAACTGTACACTTAAAAATGGTTACATAGCAAATTTTATGTTATGTGTATTTTACCACCATAAAAATGTAGTTACTATAGTTCTATGTTGTCGTCTTCAACATGACTTTTTTTTTTAAAGATTTTTATTGGGGAACTAGGGGATGGGAATAGTGCTGGGGAATTGGGGGAAGGGGAACAGACAAGTTGCTGTCGTTTTGTTCTTCAGTCTAGTTGTGGAGGACGTTGCTTCACTGGCCCAAGTTGGCACCATCATTGCGCCCTTCCCGGGCAAGGCAGATCAGTCGCCAGTTTCTGGACGGCCGCTCACTGCGGCTGCTGGCTACCGGCTACACATGATAGCCCATGGCAACCCACTGCCACAGGGGCTGCAGCCTACGCCGGCGCCGTCGCCCCATGGCAGCCCAGCTCCAGGTTGAGCTGTTGTTCCGCATCTTATCTGTGGAGGGCAGTGTCACTGGCCCTCATATGTGGGATCCGAACCGGGGCCTTCGGGCGTCCCAAGCCAGCTCTTAACCAACGCGCCACTCGGCCGGCTCATCAACATGACTTTTAATGGTTTTATATATATAAACATTATTTATTGGACCACTATCTCATTAATAGTCTCAGGTTGTTTTCTGAGTCTTTGCCCTTGCAATTAATGCTGCAATGAGCATCCTTGCATTTAAAACTGTGCAATTTTTTTCCTGATTTATTCCTTAGAAGTTTCTTAGTTAACATATTTACATGGTCTCAAGGATTTTGATATATATTACCCAATTACCCTACAAAAAAGCTAACCAATTTGTATATCCACAAGCAGTGTTTGACACTCTAAGAGTGGGTACCCTTGACTGCATTAATCCTTCATATGGAGGAAGAGGACCTCTTTCATGAAGAGCCTAAATTCCACGTTAGGAAGCTATGCTGCTGGAGGGAAATCCCAAAACTGTCCCTATTCGAGTTTCAGTCTGTGGGCTCTAATATCCTCCTCTCCAGCAATCTCTCCATTAACTCCAGATGATGCCCAGGACTCTCTTTCAGTGTTTAAGCCAATTAAAGTTGTACCTTGGGCTGTCCGAGTGGCTCAATTGGTTAAGAGTTTGCTTAAGAGCGTGCGCTCTGAGCAACAGGGCCACCGGTTCGATTCCCACATGGGCCAGTGAGTTGCGCCCCAGCTGAGCTGACAACAGGTGGCAGAATGGCTCAGCTGGTGTATCACATGCTCCTAACAACAAGACTGTTCGATGGTGGGCTATGCCCGCCCACAACTAAGACTGAACTCGGCACCTTGAGATGAGCTGCCGCCTGGACGGCTCAGTGGATAGAGTTGCACGCTCTTAAAAACAAGGCTGCCGGGTTCGACTCCTGCATGGGATGGTGGCTATGCCCACCCACATCTAAGACTTAGTAACACAGCACCTTGAGCTTAGAGGCAACAAACTGCCGGCGGGCAGCCAGATGGCAACTGGACTTGGAGCTGATCTAGCTGCGCCCTCCACAACTAAGATTGAAGGGCAACAACTTGGCTGTTCCCTTTCCCCAATTTCCCAATAAAAAAAAAATTGTACCCTGGGTGTTGGTGACTTTGTCAGTATCTTTGCAACTTATGATATTCAAACCCTTTTGTGCTTAGTGTAGGAAACAAACAAACAAAAAAAGGAACAAACAAAAATTTCTTAATTAAAGTCCCTGTATCCTTTTTGTTTCTCTACAGATATAGGAGGACAGACAGGGATAGAAAGTTTCTTAGCATCTTTTAACTTCTCCAAATCTATCCTACTTGAAAAACCTGAAAGCCTATATTTCCAGAAACCTTAACCTTCTTTTCTATCCCATCAAAAAAGTTATATTTCTCCAGAGAGTACACAGGAGATAGGAGGTAATTATCTGACTAAGACAAAACA
Organism: Hipposideros armiger; assembly: GCF_001890085.2. Classification (NCBI taxonomy): domain Eukaryota; kingdom Metazoa; phylum Chordata; class Mammalia; order Chiroptera; family Hipposideridae; genus Hipposideros; species Hipposideros armiger. Next base: position 281,852 of record NW_017731858.1, on the reverse strand, counting down.
TACGAGAGAACAAAAAAAGTCAAGCCTGATTTTAGCTTTATAAATGTAAAATATGCATATGGTAAATCATTCAAACAGTAGACAAGGGTATACATGAAAAGTAAAAAATTTCTTTCTTCCCATGTAAGTCCCTCTCCTCAGGGGTAGCCCTGGACAATAATTTTGTATGTATCATTCCAGGAATTTCCTAAGCATGTACAAGTGAGTATATGTGAATATCCGTTTTTACACAAATGTGATAATCCTATCCATACTGTCCCACACCTACTCTTTTTTCCCCTCAATAATATTTCTTATTAGATTTGTAAGTGTTGATAGGAACCTATCTCAGTATTTTTAACACCTAGGTTATATATCCATTATAATCCAAGTATGGGTAACATCACCATTTCTTGAGTCATATGGATGTTTAGACTGCTGTCAGGTTTTTGCTATATAAACTTTGCAGCAATAAACCCCTTTATTTATTTTTTTTTTATTTTTTATTTATTTATTTATTATTATTATTTTTTTAGCTGAGCCATCCTGCCACCTGTTGGCAGCTCAGCAACTGCTCAGCTCGGGCTGACTCGAACCGCTGTTGCTCAGAGCTCAAACTCTTGAGCGAGCTCTTAACCAACTGAGCCACTCAGCCGGCCCTAGCAAGAAACCCCTTTAAATGTACATCTTTATGTGTCTACATCTACAAGGTAAAATCTTAAATGTGAAACTGTTAGGTCCAAGGACACATACAGTTTAAAATATTGGACTACATTATCAAAATGCTTTTTACATTGTCTGTGCCCTTAAGCAGATTGTGTTCTTTGGCAAGGTAAAAGAGTGTTTTTAATTTTTACTTTCACACATTAAGAAAGCAATAAAGACATTAAAAGTAGCAACTGCTTATTATGTCTGTTGCCTCCGGGGAAAGACTAAAATATTGCGCATACAAATAATGCCAGGAGTCTAGCTGCTTGATGGTGGTTTGTCACTAGCACATGTTGGCCAAGTTTTCAGAGACAGAATAAAGTAGAAAACTGTATGTTGTTCAGCAAGCCTAGCTTTCCTTTAAATTTCCACTTATAGTATCAGCAGTGTGGCAGCAAGCCCAAGGCTATCTGGGTACAAGGAGATAAAATCTTCTGTGGTCTTGATTCAAGAAAACAACACAAAATATAAAATTGGTAAGGAGAGAAGTTAGGGAGGTTGGGCCAAAAATTAATAAATTTTGGACCGACTAGCAAATCTATTTTAAAATGCCTAAGGTATACATTTTAAGATAAAAACCATCTCCAAGAGATGTAGGTCAGTCTACAGCGAAGAGATCATTTTCATGGTAAACAGCAGTCTTCACCACTGCCAGGGGCCTTTCACTCGGGAAAAGCTGTGCAGTGCTTTGCACAGCACCATGCACATCAGAGTTGCTCAGGAAATACTGCTGTGTCCTTTCTACCTTAAACATCAACTCTCATCCTGAGTGCTTCCATGGCAACTAAGGATGGTCAGGGATTCCTACTGTGCTTTCCCTGAATTCTGCCTGTAGGGAATTATGCATTTCCTAGAAAAGGCCTCTCTTACTGCAAACTTTTTTTATCCTGCCTTGGCAGGGCCTGGTGGGATGGATAACCTTTAGAGTAAGGCCCAAGGCATCTCTCCGACACCCACTTCATTGCATATGTAAATACTGAACTAAGGATTTCTTAGAAGAAAATGTGTGCCCCAAGGTGATTTTAATCATAAAGTATAAAATTGACAATCATCATGAACAACAGCATCCACAATAGCAGCTAACCTTTATTAAGCATGCTGGCTTCTATTATTATTAATATTTTTTGCATACCAGGGACCCTATAACTCCACGAGGAAAGCACTATTGATACCTCCATTTTACTAATAAGAAAAAAGGAGGCTCAGAGAGGTTCAGTAACTTCCCCCAAGATCACACAGCTAGTAAGTGACAAGAGGATGGAGATGTGAATCCTACTCTCTCTGATTCCAAAGCCCCTGTCCTTTCTCTCACTCTGGAAAGGCTCTATTTCAATATGCTTCTCCTCCACCAGCTAACAAAAGGAAAAAAGTCAGGAGCAATGTACCATGCTTGGAACTAACAAGTAATGATTTCACCATGAAGGCTATAGTTACCTTATCTGAATCCTGAATTATTTTGACATTCTCAGTACCAAATTTTTCACCATAAAGTTTAACAAGTCTCAGGGAAATCTCCGAGAGGCCGGTGAGCTTTGGCTCTTTGTAGATGTACTCCTTTCCATCTTCTTCTTCAAAAAAAGACTATTGTAAAGTTAAACACATAATAATTTATCAATAGTATGAACAAACAACATTTAAAGAAAATCTACTACATAGCTAGTAATAATGCATTTGAAAAACATTTTAATATTAGTACTAAGAGCCACATTCATATATACCCCTTTTAACTTCAGGTAAACGAGAATTTTCAAATTCAGTCATATGAACATATTATTGGCCTAAAGATTTCCATACTACATTTTTCTCTTTTGCTATATACTTACCTGTTTCTTTTTATTTGAAAGCTTGGACTACTACATATTAAATATATACCTTTAGAAGCTTAACAGAAAGTCAATGTGAGGGAAAATTTCAAATCTTCTATATTGTACTCTGACCTAATGAATTTAGATATGAGAATCAGTGAACTTGACACTTACAAAATAGGCTTCCTCCTGTTGTGACAGGCACTCTAGACAGAATCTTAGGACCAGTAACTGCTGCTATAGTAATCTAATAATACAAATGTGAATGCTTAAAAAGAAAAATAACTTTATGAACTAAAGTATACTTACTTGGCCATAAAAAGCAACTCTGAAGAAAGTGCCTAAAAGTCTTTTTTTTGTGTGCATAACCTCCAGAATTTTTGTGTAAGCTCCATGAAGAGTTCTATAAACTTGAGTAAGTTTCTGAAAAATGAGAATATACAAATCAGCTTTGTCTATTGGTTCATTATTAAATGTCTTTAAGATAAATGCACAGAGGAGAAAAGCAACAATATTTCCTTTTCATAATGGTTTTGGTGGGGTCATTCACACTCCCCTCCCCGAAAGTCTTCAACAACTCTAGGTCTAAGGGTAGAATTAAAATTGTTAAATAACTTTGTATTTCTAAGTATCATGCTTTATTTCATTAATATCACAATGGTAATATAGACTTTAAAAATACTATATTATTGACTACTATTTTCTATATGCCTAAATTACTTTAACTGAAACAGAAACAAAATGCTCCGCTTGAGCTCTTAGGTTGAGATGAGAATAAAAAATTTATCAAAAACTTTTGGAGATGAAAATAAAACACAGATACAAAGATAATAGCATGAGCCTCAGTGAGGACTGCTTTCATACAAGTTCACAGACATATTCAAAGAATATAGTCTTCTGTACACCCAGAAAAGGGGAGGCACATTGTGCAAATAACATTTCAAGAATGTGAAATGACAACATAAAGAATGGGAGAAAAGTATCTTCAAGTCACAGATCTGATAAAGGTTTCATATACAGAAAATATTTAGAACTTTCATGATTCAACAAAAAGACAAACACCCAATTTTATTTGTTAAAATTTTTATTAAATTTATTAAGGTGACATTGGTTAGTAAAATCATATAGGTTTCAAGTGTACAATTCTATAATGTATCATCTATATATCACATTGTGTGTTCACCACCCAGAGTCAGTTCTCCTTCCATCACCATATATTTGATCCCTTTTACCCTCTTCTA
>NW_017731858.1:271688-276874 GCF_001890085.2 Hipposideros armiger | reverse complement strand
AAAAAAAAAGACAAAAATACTGTTGGCAAGGATTTGGAGAAAGGGAACTCCTGTGCACTACTGGTGGAAATATAAATTGATGCAGTCAGTATGGTAAACAATATGGCGATTCCTCAAAACATTAAAGGTAGAAGTACCAACTGATGTAGCAATTCCACTTCTGGGTATTTATCCAAAGAATGCAAAAGAATACTAATTAGAAAAGAAATATGCACTCCCATGTTCACTGCAGCACTATTTATAATAGGCAAGACATGGAAACAACCTAAATGTCCATTGATGGATGAATGGATAAAGAGGTGGTACAATGAAATATTATTCCGCCATAAAAACAGAATGAAATCTTGCCATTTGTAACAACATGGATGGACCTTGAGGGCATAATGCTAAGTGAAATAAGTCAGAGAAAAAAGATAAATATCATATGATCTCACTTACATGTGGAATCTAAAAAACAAAAATCCTGAGCTTATGGATATAGAAAACAGACTGGTGGTTGCCTGAGGCAGGGGGTGGTCAGTGGGCAAAATGGGTGAAGGTGGTCAAAAGGTACAAATTCCCAGTTATAACATGAGTAAGTCATGGAGGTGTAATGTACAGCATGGTGACTATAGTTAATAATACTGTATTGCATATTTCAAAGTAGCTAGGAGAGTGCATCTTGAAAGTTCTTATCACAAGAAAAAGGATTTTGTAACTATGTGTGATGATGGATGTTAACTGGACTTATTATGGTGATCATTTTCCAACACAAATATTGAATAATTATGTTGTACACATAATTAATATGATGTTAATTAATATAATTAATAATTAATATGCAATTAATATGATGTTGTTAATTTTACCTCAATAAATAAAAAAATATATAATAGAAAAAATATGGGCAAAGGACTTGGATAAACATTTCTCCAAAGAAGATATACAAATGGCCAACTAGTACATGAAAAGATGTTCAAAAATCACTGGTCATTAATGAAATACAAATCAAAACCACAATGTGGGGTGACCATTTAGTTCAGTTGGTTAGAGCGTCATGCCAGTTCAATCCCTGCATGGGCCTCTGTGAGCTGTGTCCTTCTTAAGAGAGGTCAACTATGGCATTGTAGCATGAAAGCAATGTGTAACCAATGACCATAACTGTTCCCCAATAAAATTAAAAAACAAACAAACACAATGTCATACCACTTCACATCCACTAGGATGGTTTCATACGAAACCAAAAACAAGTGTTGGTCAGGATGTGGAATGTATACATTGCTGGTGGGAAGCTAAAAAGGAAAACAGTTTGGTGGTTACTCAAAAAGTTAAACACAGAATTACCATATGGCCCAGCAATTCCACTCGTAGAAATTCGACCCAAGAGAAATGAAAACATATGTCCACACAGAAACTTACACACATGCTCACAACAGCACCATTTATAAGAGCCAAAAGGTGAAAGCAACCGAAATGTCTGTCAGAGGATAAATGGATAAACAAATTGTGGCATACCCACATGTGGAATATCCAAACAATGGAATATCATTCAAATGATTTCACCATAGAAAGGAATGAAGTACTACATTAAGAAGGCTACAACTTAGATGAGCCTATAAACATTATAATAAGTCAAAAAAGCCAGACATAAAATTTCACATCTTGTATTAATTCTTTTTTTATGACTTATACAGAATAAGCAAATCCATAGAGACAGAAAGCAGATTAGTGGTTACCAGGAGATGGTGGGTGGGGTGTGGAGTGATTACTTAATAGGTATGAGGTATTTTTACCAGTTGATGAAAACATTTTGAAACTAGAGAGAGGAGGTGGGTGCACAATATGAAAGCACTAAATGCCACTAAATTGTGCACTTTAAAATGGTTCATTGTATGTTATATGAATTTCTCATTTAAAAAAGGGGAGCAAAGAAGCAGAAGTTCTTTCTCTAAAATTATTCCCGTATTATTTCCTGCAGTTGAACTGTATTTGAGGGAAATTTTCCTTACCTTCATGGCTGCTATCTCTGACACTTTTCAGCCCATTCAATAAATATCCATTGAAAAATTATACATTGGTGTCATAGAAACAATTACTTCATCTCATGCAGAATGCTAGGGGATCTATCTAGACCCTTTCAACCCTATAAGGAAATAGGAGTAATTCCCCTATAGAAAATATTGTTTCCTTTAATGTGTAGAGAAGATATATTTTCCTTTCTTTCCTATTATTTGACTGAGTAGAAAAATGCTCCTTGGGTTTTTAAAAGCTTCTTCTTTATCCTGAGTAAGCAAGTGGGTATTTTGAAAACTTTTACAAAGGTTCTTAGAATATAATGTTTTACTAGGAGGGATAATGCTCATTCTTGGCTCACAGGCCATTCTTTGCCATCTATATGACCTAGATTTATGTATTTAACTTTTTTTTTTACTTTATTGGGGAACAGCCATGGTCATTGGTTACATTGCTTTCATGAAACAATGGCTTAGTTGACTCTTTTAAGGAGGGCATAGCTCACAGTGGCCCATGCGGGGATCGAACCAGCAACCTTGGTGTTATCACCACCACGCTCTAACCAACTGAGCTAACCAATCACCCTATTTAACTCTTGCTTATTAATATAATCACTTGAACTCCACTATGATTTTTCAAGCATGCCCTATTTACACGAAAAATATGGTAAAGAGAGAAAGACCCAAAACCTGGGAAGGAAAAGTGAGTGATCAGAGCCAGTTTGGAGCAGAGATTAGAATACTATCCATATGATTTTAAGTACCAGTGTTTTCACTCTTGGAAACTTCTTCAACAATGAAAGACTACCTGCTATTTGTTTTTCCTATCTGCTATATTTAAGTATAAATTGCTTTGATTTTTTTAAAAAACGGCTTGAATCCTAAATCAATCCTTCCCAGCACAGCAGGGGTAGGAATTATAATGTGGACTCAGAGACTCAAATATAAAAAATTCCTGTTCAGTGCTTGTGAAAACAACTGTTCATTATACTATTATTATTTATTAACTACCTTTTATCAACAGTTTTCTCTGGCAAACTAAACTGGAAAAACTCGTAATAAGGCAATTACTAGTGCCTTATTACCTCCCCCATTGTCTTCCGCCAGCACCTTTAGTCTTCCCCCGTCGTTGAATTGCAAAGAATAGAATCAAGTCTATGCCTCTTCTACATGGAAATTCAATAGCTTTATTAAGGGAAGGTTTAATGAAGACATCATTGATTTTGTGTGTGTGTGCCCTGAGGGAAAGTGAGGAGATGACTAGAGAAAACCACTGGTATGATTTAAATTTAAATTTCTATTTTGGATGTTTCACCCTTAATTTCTATTGGAAAAATTATATGAATATAAGGTAGGATTCTAAGGATTGAACAGCATTTTTAAGGATTGTAAACTTTCCAACTGGACAAATGTGTCAAAATGATACATGAGGTATTTATATTCTATGATAAAATACAAACGTCATATAATTAACTGTCTATTCTTCAGAGGGCATACAGTAGAGTGATAGTAACATAACTACATTACTATTTTTTTCCAAGACCAAAATAAAGTATTAAATCACAGGGATGATAAAGGCTTAGTATCCAGAAAATATAAAGAACTCTCACATTTCAACATAAATAGGCAATGATGCAAATGTTTAAATTACCTACCTCAAACTCACGACGTTTCTCATAAATTGGAATGATCAACTTGGAAATCTCAGAAATTACTTCATAACGTTCTGCTTTCCATAAGCCATCCACGCATTGTTCTAGCAACTCCAGCAAAACTTCCTGCATTAAGAGAAAAATGCAACCAGCAATTAGAAATCATTTTAGAGTTCTGGGCAAATAAATTTTGAACCATTTCAAGATAATAAAGAATAAACAGAATGTACTAAATTTAATGAAATGCACAGGAGTATTCTTGTGTAACTACAGTTTCTAAATCAAATACTTGAAATATTTGAAACTGAAACCATTCTTAAAAATATGAAATTAATGTTTACAATAATAAACTACATCCATTTATTTTTGTTTATTCATATAATGATGATATCCACTATACTTACAAATGGTAATATAGTGAGGATTATCTTTAAAAGGGAATAAGTTGTTTGTTCCAAACTGAGAATGTCTGAATGCCTACTAGTAAATTTCACTAAGCCTATAAATGTTCATTATTTTTCCTTTACATTNATATATCACATTGTGTGTTCACCACCCAGAGTCAGTTCTCCTTCCATCACCATATATTTGATCCCTTTTACCCTCTTCTACCACCCCCCTACCCCTTTACCCTCTGGTAACCGCTAAACTACTGTCTGTGTCTATGAGTTTTGTTTCTTTGTTTGTTTGTCTTTTTCCTTTGTTGCTTTCAGTTTTATATCCCACATATCAGTGAAGTCATATGGCTCTTGACTTTTTCTGTCTGACTTATTTCACTTAGAATAATAATCTCAAAATCCATCCATGTTGTCACAAATGACAGTATTTCATCTTTTCTTATGGCCATGTAGTATTCCATTGTGTATATACACCACATCTTTTTTATCTAATCATCTTGCGAAAGACACTTTGGTTGTTTCCATATCTTGGCCACCATGAATAATGCTACAGTGAATGAATAATGCTGCAGTGAACATAGGGTTACATGTATCTTTATGAATAAATGTCTTCAGATTTTTTTGGTAGATACCCAGAAGGGATGGACTGCTGGGTGATATGGTAATTCTATTCTTAATTTTGTGAGGAACCGCCATAACATTTTCCATAGTGGATGTACCAATTTACATTCCCATCAACAGTGTATGAGTGTTCCTTTTTCGCCACAACCTCTCCAACACTTGTTATAGTCTGTCTTGTTGATGATAGCCATTCTAACTGGTCTGAGGTAATATCTCATTGTGGCTTTGGTTAGCATTTCTGTAATAGTTAGTGAAGTTGAGCATCTTTTCATGTATCCATTGACCATTTGTACAAGTACCAGTATGTCTTCTTGGGAGAGGTGTTGTGTTCAGGTTCTTTGCCCGTTTTTTAACTGAATTGTTTGTTTTTTTGTTGTTGTTGAGTTGTATGAGTTCTTTATATATTTTGGATAATTAGCCCTTATCAGAGGTGTTCAAACAACCCAATTTAAAAAATGGGGAAATCAACAGGTACATGAAAAGATGTTCGACATCACTAATTATTAAAGAAATGCAAATCAAAA
>NW_017731858.1:253830-268849 GCF_001890085.2 Hipposideros armiger | reverse complement strand
GGTATATACATAATAGAGTCTTAAGAAAATTTGACAACTTTTAAGCTGCTGCATTAGTGATTAGGTGTTTATTAAAATGATGTGATTTTGGTAAATAATGAATGCTTCCTTCCTGACTGTTGGTTCTAAAATTAGTGAGAATGATAGGATAATAGCTCAAGATAGAGATCTCTGACCTTGCCAGAATGGTAACAGCTGCTATAAAACAAACTGTTGTGAACTATCATCTCATATTCTCAACAATAAAAAGATGAAGCCAACTACCAATGCAATCCGTAAGTCTCAAAAGTTTATTTCTATCTTAAAGAGATACACTTCAGACCAACAGAACTATCTTCCTAAACTAGCTCTTTCTTATATTTCCTATCTGGCCAGTGGTGACACCCTACAAACCCTTAGCTAGAAAACTAAGAGCAATTTTGACTCTGTTATGGGTTGAACTGTCCCTCAAAAAGGTGAAGTCCTAACCCCCCGTCCCTCAGAATGTGATCTCATTTGAACATAGGGTCACTGCAGATGTAATTAGTTAAGGTGAAGTCATACTGGAGCAGAGTGGGCTCTTAATCCAACAAGCCTGGTATCCTTAGAGAAGGCAGAGTCATAGAGGGAGAATACCATGTGACTACAGAGGCAGAGGTTGGAATAATGCAGCTACTAGCCCAACCATTAGAGCAACAGCCACAGCCATTAGAAGAAAGGAAAAGGCAAAGAAGGATTCCACCCAGAGTCTCAGAGAGAGCATGGTCCTGATGACACCTTGATTGCAGGCCTCTAGACTCTAGAACTGTGAGACAATACATTTCTGTTGTTTCATGCCACCCAGCTTGTGTACTTTGTTATGGCAGCCACTGGAAACTAATACACTCTTCTGTCTTTATGCATCCTCTAATCAGTTCATCAACAAGTTCTACCCGTTTTACTTCTTCAAATGTCTCATATCTGGCCCTTCCTTTTCATCTCTACTCACATTGCTAAAGTTCAAGACCTCGTTATTTTTATTTACTTAATTTTTTAAAGATTTTATTGGGGAATTGGGGAAGGGGAACAGCCAAGCTGTTGTACTTCAATCTTAGTTGTGGAGGGCGCAGCTAGCTCAGCTCCAAGTCCAGTCACCATCCAGCTGCCCGTCGGCAGCTCAGGGCAGCTCACCTCAAGGTGCCGTGTTCAATCTTAGCTATGGGTGCGTAGCCCACCACCCCATGTGGGAGTCGAACCCAGCAACCTTGTTGTTAGGAGCATGTGCTCTCACCAGGTGAGCCATCCTGCCATCTGTTGGCAGCTCAGCTCAGGCGCAGCTCACTGGTCCATGTGGGAATCGAACCAGTGACCCTATTGCTCAGAGGTCATGCTCTTAAGCGACTGAGCCACTCGGCTGGCCCAAGACCTCGTTATTATTTTTTCTTTCTTTTTTTAAAGATTTTATCGGGGAATTGGGGGAGGGGAACAGCGCTGGGGAATCAGGGAAGGGGAACAGACAAGTTGCTGTCCTCCTGTTCTTCAGTCTAGTTGTGGAGGACATCGCTTCACTGGCCCATGTTGGTGTTATCACTGCGCTCTTCCTGGGAGAGGCAGATCGGTTGCTGGCCACTGCACGGCTGCTCACGGCAGCTCTTGGCAGCTCGCACTGGCTGCTGGCCGCTCACGCTGGCTGCCAGCCACACATGGTATAGCCCATGGCAGCCCACTGCAGCAGGGGCTGCAGCCTATGCCGTCGCCGTCAACTCACAGCAGCCCAGCTCCAGGTCGAGCTGTTGTTCACCTTCTTAGCTGTAGAGGGCAGTGTCACTGGCCCTCTTGTGGTATTCGAACCAGGGCCCTGCTGCTCAGATCTGGCGTCCCAAACCAACTCCTAACCAACGCACCACTCGGCCGGCCCCTCGTTATTTTTTCTAATTGATCTTCCTGCCTCCTGTCTTGGCACTTTCCGATCTATCCTCCACAAATCTGCCAAAGGGTTCCGATTAAAATGCAAACCAGGAGCCAGCCGAGTGGCTCAGTTCGTTAAGAGTTGGCTTAAGAGCGCAAGCTCTGAGCCTCAGGGCTGTCGGTTCAATTTCCATATGGGCCAGTGAGACTGAGCCTGAGCTTAGCTGTCACTGAGCTGCCAACAGGTGGCAGGATGGCTTAGCTGGTGTAACAACAAGACTGCCTGTTTGATGGTGGGATACGCCCGCCTGCAACTAAGACTGAACTCAGCACCTTGAGCTGAGCTGCCACCCGGATGGCTCACTGGATAGAACACGTCCTCTTAACAAGGCTGCTGGGTTAGACTCCCACATAGGATGGTGGCTATGCCCACCTGCAACTAAGTCTGAACTCGGCACCTTGAGCTGAGCTGCCACCCAGATGGCTCAGTGGATAGAGTGCACGCTCTTAACAACAAGGCTGCTGGTTCGACTCCTGCATGGGATGGTGGCTGCGCCCAAGTGCAAATGAAGATTGAACACAGCACCTTGAGCTTAGAGGCCACGAACTGCCGACGGGAAGCCAGATGGCGACTGGCGCCCTCCCCAACAAAGACTGAAGAACAACAACTTGGCTGGTCCCCTCCCCCAATTCCCCAATAAAGTATTTAAAAAAACAAAACAAAAAAATAATAAAAAAATAAAATAAAATGCATACCAGACGATGTCCCTCTCCCTCTCTTAAAATCTCATGATGGCTGCCCATCATTCGTAGAAAAATGACAGGGCTTTCATTTGGCACACAAGGCTTGCAATGATCTGGTTAATACTTCTGTCTCATCACACCCAGCCTTTCACTTTATGCTCCAACAGCAGTGAACTACTAGTAGTTCCCCTGAAGCACCATGGTGTTGTCTTAACTTTGTGCCTTCGTTCAGGCTGCACCCTCTTGTCCTTTAATCCCTTTCATTTGGTTAACCTTTTTTAAACAGCTTAGGTATCACCTCTTCCAGGATCCTTCTCCTGATCAACACTGAGTAGCAAAACACTAGACACTTTTCCTAGTCTGATAATTCACTGAATGAATGTTTATCATTATACTTGCCCATTATGTATCTTACTTTCCAAATAGGAATAGGCTGTGACTCTTCAAGACTAGGGAACAATATCTTTATATGGGTTTATTCACTTGTGTAGTGGCAGTGCATAGTAGATATTCATTAAATGTTGCTACTTGAACAAATGACCTTATATTAACATTTAATAGCTAAAATTTCCAGCAACAGTGGGAAGGAAGAACTGCCAAGGAATTAAAAATCTGTTACAAACTAGTGAGGTCTGTCATAGGAATGTAAAGTTGGTTTACAATTAGGAAAAAATTCAATTTAATACACCACACAAACAGAATCAAAGAGAAAAATGGTATCTCCAGATATAGATGCAGAAAAAGCATTTGAAAAAACTCAACATCCCTTCATGATATTAAAAAAGGATTCTCAGGAGACAAGGAATGTAAGAGACCTTCCTCAATCTGATAAAGGACATCTACTAAAACCCTACAGGCTGAATGAACACTGTTCTTCTAAGTTTGGGGAAAAGTCAAGAATGTCTACTTTTACTAGTTCTATTCAATATTACATTGAAGGTCTTAGCCAGTGCAATACAGCAAAAAAAAAGAGAGAAGAGGTGTACAGATTGGCAAACATAAAACTGCCTTTCTGTGCAGATGACATGATTGTGTACTACTAAGACTAATATGCAGATTTAGCAAGGTTGCAGATTATAAGATCAACATACAAAATCAATTGTATTGTATATACTAGTAACAACACACTGAAAAGTAAAATAAGAAATCAAGCAGTACTATTTACAGTAGCATTAAAACATCAATTATCTAACAATAAATCCAGCAAAAGATTGTATCCTGAAAATCTCAAAATATTGCTGGGAGAAATTAAAGATAACCTAAATAAATGTTCATTTATTGAAAGACTCAATACTGTTAAGTGCTTCAGTCACCATGTAGTGATATATAAATTTAACAAAATCCCTAAAAAACTTCCAGCCAGGCTAGTTTGAGGAAATAGAAAAGATGACTAAAATTATATGGAAATTCTAAGGATGTAGAATAGCCAAAATGACTTTGAAAAAAACAAAGTTGGAGGGCTAACACTACCTAATTTTAAGACTTACAAATAAATAATAATTAAGACAGTGTGATATTGGTATCAAGATGGACATATAATTCAGTATTACAGCACAGAGTCCAGAAATGGCCCACACATATATGAAGAACTGACATTTGAAACCAAGGTGCCAAAGTAAGTCAGTGGGGCAAAAGGAAACTTGCATTTTTCACCAAATGGTATGGATCATCTAAATATCTGTCAGAAAAAAAATAAACCTTGACCTCTATCGCATTCCATGCTCACAAATTAATTTTAGATAGATTGTAGACGTAAACATAAAACTCAGAAGCAAAGTTTATAGAAGAAAATATATGATAATAGCTTCACAATCTTGAGGTGAACAATGAGTTCTTGGACCAGACACAAGAAGAACAAACCATTAAATGGTAAATTAGACTTCATCAAAACCAAAACTGTCTGCTCAATTAAAGACTCAATTAAGAAAATGAATAAACAAATCAAAGACTGGTAAATAAATTTGCAGCACATTTATCTGACAAAGGACGTTTATCCAGAATATAGGAAGAACTCCTACAAATGAACAATTAAAAAATGAACAATGCAATTTTTAAAAATGGGCAAAAGTCTTCAACAAACATTTCATAAAGGAAGATACATGAAAGGCAAAGTAGTACATAAAAAAGTACTCAACATCATTAGTGAAATACAAATAAAATACACAATGAGATACTAATTCATACCTAACAGAATGGCAAAAATTGAAAAAGACTAGCAACATCAGATGTTGGTAAGGATATGGAGGAATTGAAATCCATCCACTGCTGGTGGGAGTATAAAATGGTCCAACCACTTTGAAAAACTCTTTGGCAATTTCTTAAAAAACTAAATATGTAATTTCCCTAAAATCCAGCAATTTTACTCCTAGGTATTTACCCAAGAAAAATAAAAGCATATGTCTACAAAAGGTCATAGGTAAGAATGTATAAAGCAGCCTTATTCATAACAGCCCCAAACTGGAAACAATTCAAAATCCATCAACAGGAAAATGGATTAAAAAATCATACATCAGTACAATGGAATATTGTCTAGTAATGAAAAAGAACAAAATTTTCATATACTCAACAACATGGATGTATCTCAAAAACATTGGGCTAAGGAAAAGAAGCCAGATACAAAAGGGTACGTAATGAATGATTCCCTTTTTTATGACACCAATATACAGGCAAAATGAATCTATGGTGATAGAAATCAGGTGGTGGGGGTGTAGAGACTGACTGGAAACGGGCACACGGAAACTTTCTGCGGAAATGGACATGTTCTATTTCTTGTTTCTGGTGCTAAGTGACATGGGTGCATATAATTGTCAAAATTCATCAAATTGTTTCCAATAAGATGTGTGCATATTATTGTACATTAATTTTATCTTTAAAAACTCCTGCAAACCAAAAGTTAAAAATACAGTTTTAAAAACAAATTAAATTTCATTATTATTGGTTTAACTCATGTATGTAAATACAAGCACAAAATGGACAACCAATTGTACTGTTCATTTCAATAAACCTTGGGAATCAATGTCATTTATTTTCCCATTAGCTAGGGCATTAGGAAGAAGCCTTATTTGTAAACTAAAACATAAAATGGCACTTTGTGGAACATGATTCCATCTGTATATATCAACTATTACTGTAGAACACAAAAGAGTTCTAACAAATGTGTTTACATAGAACACGGATTACAGTTCTTGACTAATAAGCAACATTACCACTCTCCTTGAGAGTATTAATAAGGGTCAGGCTTAAGGCAATTTCTATGAATGAATTGAAGCTGCTTTTTGGAAGACAAGTATGTAACTTCAGTTGTGCTGATCCATTTATCTCCTATGAGATCCCCTGCATCTTTCCACTGACAAACATAAAAACTGGAAGTCTATGAGAAATCATCAAAGACCCAAAAAATGAATTAATGAAGACTTCATAAACAATGAATTGGGATTAAAATTCAAGTATCTTGATTCTCTGTTATGATTAGCTCAGCAAACATGTTTTAAATATCTACTCTTCTAGGTTCTAGGGTTAAAAGAAAACCTCACTGTCAAGAAGGTCAGTGATAAAGCCTGACATTTACGTAGCACTTAATGACTGATAAGGAGCCTTTCCTTTTATTGTTAAGTGACCAGGATAGTATTACTGTCTTTATTTTTCTGATGAGGAGAGAGACCCATATAGAAATATTACGTAAAGCTTCTGGGCATGTATCATTTTAGCTAAATGAACCAGAGCTAACTTGAGATTTGCTTGTATTTAAAAAAAACCAATTCATAAAGTACTTAGAAAGTGTATCGCCATCATTTTTTTTTTAGTTACTGAAAGTTTGCTATGGGCTGCACACTGTTCTGAGTCCTGTGATATAGAAATGAACAAAACATTAAAAAAATCTGGCCTTTGTGAAATTTGAACAAAATAGTCAAAGATCTTCGCCTTCATGAAGCTTGTATTCTATCTGAGGGAGAAAGACAACAAACAGAAAAAAAATTGCTATTATGTTAGAAGGTCAAAATGCTATAGATAAAAGTGATAGGAAACAAAAGATGAAAGTGATGGGGGTTGCAACTTTCAGTAGCAGGGTTGTGAGGGATGTGAAATATGAGCAAAAAATGGAAGGGGGTATGGGGCCAGCCAGGCAGAAAAAACAAGTGCAAAGTCGACAGGTGAGATATGCAAGTTATGGTTAAGGAACAGTAAAAAGAATACTTTGTGTGGCTGGAATCAATTGAGGTTGGGATGCTGTCAGAGAGGTTACGGGGACCCAGGTCATGGGGAATCTAGTGTACCACTGTTATATAATGGTATTCACTTTGAATGAGAAGTGGATCACTGGAGAATTTTACATACATAAGGGCCACTATTTGATTTATAAGCTCATTCTTGTGACATATTGAAAATAGGTGTCAAGGATAGGAGAGAATTCCTCCCTTTCTCTCTTGGTTCTTATGGCTGGTTGAATAATTAAAGTGACAAAAGGCTTATTAAAAGGACAAAAATCAAACTTAATACATATGCAGAGGGAATTCATGAGCATGGAGAATTCCCTCTATCATTTTTATCTGACCTATTCTTGTGCTTCTTAATACAACTTAAAAAAATGTTATTTCTGTGAGACTACAACCCCTTAAATCTCTCTGCTTTTGATGTTCATTTGTTTCTTTTTTTCATCTTCCCAATCTTTAATTGTGAATTTCTCTATGGTTCAGTTCTTGGTTCTCTGCTCTTCACTTGCTATATTATCTCCCATCCTCATTCTGCTTTGGTTCTCACACAGATATGACTTCCAGATGTGGCGCCTCCAATACTGATCTCTCTCTGTAGGTTCAGTTCTGAATTTCTAATGGCCTGATAGTTATTTCCATTTCAATAACCTTTTACTTCAAATTCAACACACATTAAAAACTGAATTCATCATCTTCCCTGTAAAATCATCTTGTCATTTTTCTGTAATATCCACACCCCAAATTTTAGAGAGCTACTTTTGACTCCTCTCCTCCCACAGCCAGCAAGTCTTCCTCTTTTCTTCATAATGTTCCCTGAATCTATCACTATCTGGGTTTTAGGCCCCAATGGCCTCATGTCTGGACTCTTAGGGCAGCCATCTCTCTAGCCTCTGCCTACAGCCCCTAACCATCTACCTCCAACAAATTTCCTACATTACCTCCAAATTACCCTGTCCTCTTCCCTGCTTTCATCTTGTCATCATTATGCTCAAAAAACTTTGACAGGAATTCAACATTCTACTGAATAAAGCCCAAACATTCATAGCTTCTCAAAATCAGACCTCAACTACTACTATTCTTCTCTATGTGAACCCACTGGTCTAGTCTAAAGGATCCATTCGCGTGTGCCCCAAAAGTGCCTTATACTTTTCCACCTCTTAACTTTTGTCCCTGCTCTTCTCCTGTTAGAATGCCTTCAGGGTGTCCCCATTCTTCAAATCTCCCTCTACTCATAACTTCTCTGTTTTACCTCAGCTCAAAGGCATCTCTGTCACTTTTGACTTTACATGGAACATACTGTCTATATTATTAAAATGGCACTGCCTTGCTTATTTCCATTTCATGTAGGTACCTTATCTCTTCAGGTAGGCATTGGAGGTCAGAGATCAGCCATACCTATTTGATAGCTCCTATATCACCACCTGTTCCTAAGTCAGTGCTCAGTAAATATCTGTTGACTAAGTGACAACTGAAGCTGTTTGCTATCCACATGAAGTTTGGAGTAGAAATTTTCCAGTTTTAAAATATTTGTATGCATACTCTGCTTAGTTGTTACTTGTTAACTGTATTTTTATGGACATTTTCCCAAAGTATGTTGACTCTAATCTGGTTACTGGGATGATGATTTGAGGATGATAAATGTTGCATTTCTAAAACCATACAACAGTTCCAGAGACAGGGTTCCACATTCCAAACAGGAACATCTTTGCCTGGGGTAGTTTTAATGTTTACAGTTCATCAACCCTTAAGTTACCTTCCAAATTAAGTTAGCTGTAATAATTTTTTAATATAAATAAATGTTAAGATGTTAAATTTATATAACTGGCAACGGAAGCCCTGGAATCTTACTTCACTATAATGGACATCCATCGTTCCAGCATCTTCTTTCATTGCTCCTTCTTCATCTATATTGGGCGTAATTTTCTTGAAGGCTGAACATCCACTAGGGAATAATTCTGTGTGAATAAAAAGCAGTGATGTAAATTTATATTTTTAAAAAGTGCTTTGTAAACAACAGATAGCCTTACAGGGATCGGTTACTTGTAAAATGAACACATATATTTCTAAGGATCAACGTCATAAGTTAGTTATAAATTTTCAGTTATAAAAAAAGAACTTAACAAATTATTTCCATCTACTACACATTCTACCAGTCTTTTCCCCCCCAAATGAACTCAACTTATTTACAAATATGTTTCATTCTCTGACTATGCATCATCTTCAATGGCTAGTACAGTAAATATTTCCCTAGTGTGACCTAAAAATTGTTATAAACACTTTGATCCCGTGTACGTTTATGGTCTCTCACCTAGACAAGGGGGGCACATACTTTTCAGGTAACCATTGAATGAGCTTTTGTAACCATCTCTAGTTCCTGAAGAATTAGGGGGGAAAGTGGGTTATTGGCGGAACCGTAGCCTAGGACTTGTAAGACAGGCAAAAAATAAAGCAGATGGCAGGCATGAAGCACACTTGGAGAAAACAGGATGAGGCCCTGAAAGAACAGAGCTTTTGGAGTTAGATGTACCCAGCTCTATCACAAATTATGTGATTTTAGATGTGTTTACCTCTCTAGGACTGTAAAAATGTTCACCGTCTGTAAATGGAGATAATAGCTATCTTATGAGAATTAAATGAAATGTAAATTGTTTACAGAACCGCGCACATAAGAAGTGTGCGATGAATTATTATTACCAAACAAAGCTACTAATAAACAAACTAGCTTTCCTAAGATAGACTAAAAGAATTGCTGCTAGCTGGTACAGGAACTGACTCTGCAGCTGGACAAGTTGAGAACACCTGCTGTAGAACTCTGGACCAAATTGTTACCGTGAGGTGAGACTAGGTATAGAAGACCACATAGCTGCCATACAGGTTCTGGACTGGGGAACATGTCCAACCACTTCTGTTGTAGCTACCTGTACCCTTATCTAAGTGGGC
This sequence comes from Hipposideros armiger, assembly GCF_001890085.2. Classification (NCBI taxonomy): domain Eukaryota; kingdom Metazoa; phylum Chordata; class Mammalia; order Chiroptera; family Hipposideridae; genus Hipposideros; species Hipposideros armiger. Next base: position 259,088 of record NW_017731858.1, on the reverse strand, counting down.
TGCAATTTTATTTTTTTTATTAGTTTCAGGTGTACAGAACAATGTAATAGTTAGACATTTACACCACTCACAAAGTGATAACCCCTCTCCCCCAAAATACTACCCCTCTGACATTTGAGTAGGCTGCAATTTTAGAGTTAAGGAAAATTCAGCCTCCTTGTAACAGAATCTGCTAGTTGGTGAAAGTGGCTGGTCACAAGGGAACAAATAGTTTTTGTAATCTGTTGTTCTACAATATCTCTAATAGTCATGCTTAGAAATAATGACCTACTCACAACTAAATATCTGGTAAGCCTCCTGGGTTAGAAGTTGGGGAAGGAAGAAGAAAGGTTTAAGAAAGCCAAACTGCATATTGAGGGGATTTCTCAGAATTCTGGTGGAAAAAAGTCATTTATCAGGGCTTAGATTTTGCCAACTCTTCTTGTCTAAATGAAAGCTAACTAGAAATGCATCTTCTGGTAAGACACTTGATAGAACATGAGTTATCAAGTAAGCACCACATGTTAATAAGAGGGATTGAATTGTGGTAAGGGAAGATGGGGTTATTTTGAAGTATTTTGGCAAGAACAGAGAAACACATAGGGAGTGGTCAATGGATTTCTCTTAAAGCAGAAGGGGAGGTGGAAATGCAAATGAGATTCACTTTGACCCACTGGACTTTAAAACTGTTTTTGATCAAAGAAATTAGGTAACAAAAAACACTGGAGAACATGACACACTTCATTTCCAGAGATAAGCATGCCTAAAATGGTCTGTTATAGACTTCTGGGAGAGTTCTATTCAAAGTACTGGACCATGACAAGATAAGGAACCTGCACCAGAATGTAAATCAATTCATCAGTTCCTTCTTCAACAAAGTTTTTCTAAATAAAAACAAACAAACAAACAAAAAGTCAGCTGAAGGAAACATTGTGCTCAGTGACACAGTTGATTTACATTCAGGATAGTACTCCTTATCTTGTGAACCAGAAACAAACAGTTCTCAGATTGGCAGCTGATCCACAGGCCACTCTTGAGTAATAGTGCAGGAGAACTTCTCAAAAATTAGGAGAAAACGTCTCAATTGATCACTTCTATGAAGTCAAGAGCTAACTTCAGTGAAGAGATAAAGAATGTAGTTCTTAAAAGAGAAAAGGGCCAATCCCTGAAGGCCTCAGGCCATTAGGTTCATGACTGGTGAAACAAATTCCTGTCTGCTCTGAGGAATTTTAAGTGATTCCCAAATCTAGGATTTTTCATCATTCTTTATTCAATGATGTATAGATTACTGTGATTTAGGGGAGGACAAAAAGAGGCACACTCCTGTGCCTGAGATCAGACGAGGCTAAAGCATCTTGGGAGTTTTCTGGTATGCATTTTTTTTTAAAGATTTTTTTATTGGGGAATTGGGAGAGGGGAACAGACAAGTTACTGTCCTTCTGTTCTTCAGTCTAGTTGTGCAGCATGTTGCTTCACTGGCCCATGTTGGTATTATCATTGCGCTCTTCCCAGGTGAGGCAGATCGGGTCGCAGCCATTGGACAACCGCTCACAGCGGCTCTTGGCAGCCTACGCTGTGGAGGGCCACTCACGGCAGCCCAGCTCCAGATCGAGCTGTTGTTCACCATCTTAGCTGTAGAGGGCGGAGTGTCACTGGCCCTCATATGTGGGATCCGAACCAGGGTGCTGCTGCTCAGAGCTGGTGTCCCAAGCCAACTCTTAACCAGTGTGCCACTCAACTGGCCCTGGTGTGCATTTTAAGTAGAAGTAGGGTCATTATGTTTCTTCTCAGAAACAGGTCGATACCTACTTTCAAAGGTTGTATCCGCATCATCTGCTATTGACTTCTAGTGTGGACTTTCAGCTTCAGAGTCCACTGTTTTTGCTTAAGTGTGTTATCTTGGTCCCTACGCCTGATGACATCTCTTTACCTAGACAAGTCTATATCCTCTTGTTTATCAACACCCACCAAACTATCCAATCATATGAGGAACCTTTTGTTTGTTGGCGTCTTTAAAATACTTGGGGAAACTTCTGATTCCCCTTAGTCCTGGAAAGATTTTTCAAATGAAACAAGTTACTGAATCTAGAAGTGGCCCGTGTATACATCCCAACAGAGGAAGACATGTGTTTGAGGGGTCTCATATAGTCCTATGTACCATTATATAAGGTGGTCTTGACAGTCTGCTATCAATCTTTCTGGTATATGACCTGGATTCCTGATCTTGCCCTTCATAGCTGTAGCTTCTGTATTCCTGACTGCTGTACTAGAGAAAGCAAGATGCAAACTGTCCAAGTAGAGACCCAATTATCCCATGAAAAACGTGGGGAGGAGTTTGGAGGATGGGGAAGCAATCCAATCTTCCATAAAATCAGACTGCTAGTCAGAAGAAGGGTTAAGAGGTAAGAGTCCTGAGGGGAGGGCAAAAAGGAAACAAACTGTGATTGAAAAGGGACTGGGGGATAAAAAGCTTTGGAGAACTTAAGCTATCAGATCCTGAGTACAAAGACTAGGGAATGGGGTCATCATTACCCTATAAGGATGGAAAAAACCAGACTCTCTGGGAAAGGAAATTTCTTTTTCAGGGTTGATGTGGGCGCCTCACAGGCCTGAAGCTTTGCTGAACCTCGGGTCCTATGTGGTGGTGGAAAAATGCAAAAACGTGACTCTTGTCTTCCCTGGGGGAAACCAGTTGTGCCGTCTCTCAAGAAGAGAAGAGGGAGAAGTACATAAAGTCTAGCCTCCAGAGAATGAGATCTAGAACACTGTGAGGTTCTCACACAAAACAGAAATAAAGAAATTTAGCTGTTTACTTTATATTTTGGGGGGCAGGAGTAACTAACACCCAGTATCACCACTTCGAGGTAACTTAGGTAGAAGGAAGAGAATAATAATCATTTAAGGTCTCTCTGGTAGAAATAGGAAGAGCTCTGACTGCCTGATAGAAGCTTGTGGCTGGGGGAGGGGGCAGGGAGAAGTGTACACCTCCCTTCCCGTTTCTCTTTCAGTTCACTGCTTGAAACATGAGAAAAGGGATCTAAAAATGGTCCCTCACTGGTGTTCTATACTCACTCTTGGGGTCAGAGGTCCAAACCCTTGATTAATTAGGCAAACACCCAATGAGACAAACTATTTTTTGTTCTTAAAATCTGTAAACAAGAGAACAGCTGTCTCCAATGTGTAAGCTGGTAAGTCGTATTTCAATACATCTTGATTTTTAAAAATGCTTTATCATAGCTTCAAGAGAGATGCCATAGGAACTTCGAGAAAACAAAATTTTGGGCAACTGATATGCCAGACATTTATAACATATCTAACTCTCCTTTCCTTTTGTATTCATTATCAAAGGACACTTAATGATAGAAAACAAAGGGTTCCAGTATTAAATTATTTTTGTTAAATAAGTTTGTCTTAAGTGTAAATAAAACCTTTTTTTTCAGTTCTGCACTCAAATGTACTGTTTTTTTCTAATTTTTTTCTATTTTTTTTCATTTTTTTAAATTAGTTTCAGGTGTACAGAACAATGTAATATTTAGTCATTTACACCCCTCACAAAGTGATAACCCCCGTCTGCCAATCTACAACCCCTGACATCATATTGGGTTGTCGGAAAAGTCATGACATATTTTGTCTGTGTTTTTCAAAGGTCATTTATTTATATAAAGAACAAACATCAATCAATGATATAGTGCCTGTTTTGTTCAATAACCTTTTGGCACCTTTTAGTGAGCTTCATAATTCCTTGTTCATAGAAGGACCTCTTTATTTGCGAAAAACTAAACAAGGTGCTGATTTACAGCCTCATCTTAATTGAATGTTATACCACGCAAGGAGTTTTGAAGAGAGCAAGACAAGTGGAAGTCTGATGGCGCAAGGTCAGGCGAGTATGGTGGGTGCAGCAACACATCCCATCCAAGCTCCAATCATTTTTTACGGGTGATCAAACTTGTGTGTGGTCTCACGTTGTTGTGATGGAACACAACTCCTTTATGATTAACAAGCTCTGGGCGCTTCTGGATGATGGATTCGTTCAAACTGTCCAATTGCCGATAGTACACATTCAAATTGATTGTTTGGTTCCTTGGTAGGAGCTTGAAAAACACGACACCTTTAAAATCCCACCACACTGATAGCATAACCTTCTTCTGATGAATGTCTGCTTTCCATGTCGTTTGAGGTGAAATCATCACATCGGGACCAAGACCGTTTGCGCACCACATTGTTGTAAACAATCCACTTCTCATCACCAGTTATCAGTCCCTTCAAAAAAGGTTCGTTTTCCTCACGTTTAATGAGCATACTGCAGATGCTTATATGCGTCTTCAAATGAACTTCTTTGAGTTAATACGGAACCCAAGTATCGAGCTTGCTTACATATCCCAGCTTCTTCAGGTGGTCGTGAACACTTGAATGATGGATGTTCAATGTTTCTGCAATCTCTCGTGTCATGTAACGTGAGTTTGACTCGATCAATGCCTTTATTTTGTTGTCATCAACCTCGGTGGGCCTCCCTGACCAAGGAGCGTCATTGAGATTAAAATCACCAGCATGGAATTTCGTGAACCATCATTGGCAATAACGTCCTTGTAGAGCATTGTCACCGTAAGCTTTACGCAATTTTTCACAAGCTTGATGTGAGCTCTTCCACTTATGGAAGTAAAACAGTAAAATATAGCAAAAATGCACAGTTTGGTTTTCCATCTTCAACTTGTTGTAAAATCTCCAAAACTCAACCAAATCGCTCAATTTTTTTTAAGAATGAAGCTAGAACAGTCAGCTGTCAAAAGACATAGCAATAACATAGATGCGAATGACTCTAGTACTTCCAGAAATGAACTAGTGCCATCTGTCGCAAACAGGCATCATGACTTTTCCGACAACCCAATATATAGCTGTTACAATACCATTGACTCTATTCCCTATGCTGTACTCTACATCCCGTTACTATATATACTATATATATAAAGTTATAGTTGATATTCAATATTATTCAGCTTCATGTGTACAGCACAGTGGTCAGGCATCAACTATACTTTTATTTACTCTGAATATCCAGGTCTTATTTAGATCATGGAGTTCTCAGTATGGATAACAGGTTAACAGATTAAGTTTTTAACTTGTTTTAAATTAGTAATCCACTTTAGTATAACAATTACAGTTTCATCAACTAATTAACAAAAGAAGGTCTTTTGAAAGAAAAATTATTTAATCAAAACAAGTTTACAGGTGCCGGCCAGGTGGCGCGATGCTTAAGAACTGACTTGGGACGCCAGAGGGCC
>NW_017731858.1:230201-253765 GCF_001890085.2 Hipposideros armiger | reverse complement strand
GGAGCTGGGCTGCCGTGAGTCGCCGGCGACGGCATAGGCTGCAGCCCCTGTGGCAGTGGGTTGCCATGGGCTACCGTATGTAGCCAGCAGCCAGCATGAGCGGCCAGCAACCGCAGTGAGCAGCTGTCCAGCGACTGATCTGCCTCACCCGGGAAGAGCACAATTATGGTGCCAGCCTGGGCCAGTGAAGCAACATCCTCCACAACTAGACTAAAGACCAAAACGTTCTGTTTTGTCTGTTCCCCTTCTCCCAATTCCCCAGCGCTGTTCCCATCCCCCCAATTCCCCAATAAAAAAATCTTTAAAAAAAAACAACAACAAGAAAAAAAAACAAGTTTACATCTTGACACTTACGGGTTAACTAGAATAACTATCCAGATTTTAATTGTATTAAAGACCAAACAGATATACTAGCAAGAGTTCCCTCAAAACAGTGGGTCCTAGGTTCCATTGTAAGGCCTCTCAAAAGCAACACTCCAGTAATTTAAATAATTCGAACTTTTATAGATGAAAACAATTTTCCTATAGATGAAAACAATTTTCGGAGAGGTCACAGCATATACATGTAATACACATCACATGCAAACACTGAAGTGTTAAAATCCTTTTCCCCATATTCATAGTTTCAAAACATGAGAAGTGCCTTCTAGCTACTAAAAACCATCCACTGACCTAAATCAAAATATCTTAGAAATGGTATCTGTTAAGTTACCCTTAAATTTTGTATTAACCTTGGTTCACCCTAATTTAAATTTAGTCCATATACATGAACATACAAACTATCAAAAAGTACTTGTTTACTTTGTCTACTGCCTCAGAGCACTGGTTCCACATTTTGTAATCCTGTCATGTGTGTGATACAGAAATATAAATTATTTTCTAATATAGCCATGTTTTCAAATAGGCTAGTTTCCTTATATAGCATTTACTTTTATTTACTGCATAAGCAGAATGGGTTGTTTTTCAATTAAAAAATACTATTTAGTGACTTCCTTAATGAGTGTGACTTTTTAAAAAATTCAGAAATATCTCAAAAAAAAACTTTTATCATTTTCAGTTTCAGCAACTAATAATGGCTGTAAAGGATCTTAGATACCTAACCGTAAAAACAGAGCATTCCTATATACAACCATTCTGCTCTCTGCACTGAATTCCCAGCCACAAAATTAAATTACCTCCAAATGTTAACATGAGTCTTGTACCCTGTAGAATTGTTAGTTCCATTGCAGTTGGGTATCTAGTTGTCATACAAAAAGGCATACAGACAACGTTGTTGCAAATCAGTAGGATAATGTAACACTACGTAGACTGTGAGAGTAACTTTTGAAAGAAGGAGTATTTGTATAGAAGTAACATTTTGCCTACTGTAAAAATGCTAACTTCTCCAAAACCTACGAACAGTGAAAAGACAGTCGGGCAAATCCAAGATTTGTAAAAACTATGCATAAAACCCATGGAATTCGGGAAAAGAGGAAACATTTGTACAAGCAGCAGTTTTAAAAATATAACTTTCTTCCTACTATCACTTACTCATTAATATACACACACTAATTGAAAATGTTATAAACAATGTCTGGAAAAGCAGTTGAACATTTCCTAAATGGATTTTCTTTCACATTTACTGTATAACGTAGCTGTTAATACTGCATATGTACAATTAGGCAATTTTTAATTACTTTTAAACAAAAATAATGGTATTTTCTCCCTCAAAATAAGTTTTTAACATCAAACCATATGTTGGAAAATTCAAAACTTTCAGCAGTCTAAATATTTCAAATGAAAACCATTACAAACGTCTCAAATATTCTTTATATTCCAGGTATGTCAACCTCATTATCTAGTGTAGAGTCCTTCAGAAATCCTTCAGTCTCTCTTCACTGGATGGCTTTGTCTTACTGCTGGCCTCACCTTTGCTTTCTTCACTGCCATCTCCATTATGTTGTGGTTGATTACTGTCTTGAGCATCAGGTCCTCCATTTAGAGTCTATGATCCTGTCTGTTCCTTTTCTAGCTTTTTCTTTGGCCCTGTCTTCCCTTAGTCCTTGGTTTTATTTGCTTTTTCGTGCCATGCCAACTTTGTTCCACAACAAATTTATTTAGCACTTACGTGATTACAGAATCTCCTTCAACAACCAAAACCATGTTCTTAAACTTGTTATACAACATTGTAGACTTCTCCATGATATCTGACTCACTTTGAATTGCCATATTTTTTTCAGCGTTATAATTATCTCAGTGTGTTTCTGAGATTGTTGCCATGTGACCTGAAGTGAAGCAAGTTCATCCAAGGCCTCAATATATCTGTTCACATCAAGATTATCAATTTTAAGTGAATTTTTTTTCAGTTCTAATTCTGGCAGAGGCAAATTCTTTTCTTTTCTTTCTTTCTTTTATTTTTTTAAAGGCATTTATTGGGGAAGGGGAACACTGTGTTCTTCCAGGACCCATCAGCTCCAAGTCAAGTTGTTGTCCTTCAATTTTAGTTGTGGAGGGCGCAAGCTCAGCTCCAAGTCTAGTCGCCACTTTCAATCTAGTTGTGGGGGGGCACAGCCCACCAGCATATGCGGGAGTCAAAAAGGCACCCTTGTTAAGAGCATGCACTCTCACCAGCTGAGCCATCCTGCCACCTGTTGGCAGCTCAGCAGCAGCTCAGCTTGGGCGAGTCACTGGCCCATGTGGGAATCGAACCGGCCACCCTGTTGCTCAGAGCTCGCATTCTTAACCAACTGCACCACCCAGCCGGCCCCTTTAAGTGAAATTTTTTTTTTAGCTGAGCCATCCTGCTACCTGTTGGCAGCTCAGCGGCTGCTCAGCTCGGGCTGGACTTGAACCGCTGTTGCTCAGAGCTCAAACTCTTGAGCGAGCTCTTAACCAACTGAGCCACTCGGCCGGCCCCCCTTTAAGTGAATTTTTAATTTCAGCATGTATTCGAGAATCCATTGATGTTTCTCACTTCACTTTCTTAACTTCTGGCTTTCTTCCTTCATTGTTATTCTGCTGCTCAGTTTCTATTTGTTCCTCTTGCTTGCATTTTCTATTTGCTGTTTCTTTCTCATGTTGGCCTCTTAGTATATTCCTTCTGTGAACACTCTGAATGTTTCTTCCACTTATTTTTTCTTTCCTGTTCATCTTCTTGATCATCTCCTTCCTCTTCAGAATCAGAGGGTGATGTAACCCTTGTTTTAGCTAAAATTTTCTTTTTTACTTCAACCTCTCTCTTCCCCCCTTTTTGTCTGGCTCTTTTCTTGGCTTATCTTCTTCCTTCCGGCCTTCTTCATCATTTTTAAGCTTCTTTTTAGTTTTTTTTCCCTCTTGCCCCTTTTGCTTACTTTTGTCCTCCTCAGTTACCGTGTCCCTCTCTGAAGGACAGGCCTGTTTTACCATTTGGGGCCTGTCTCTTGATTTTGGAATTCTGACTTCTGTAGCTGCAGGTCATCTTTTAGGACTCAATTTTCAATTAAGAGATGTTGTTGCTGTCACACTCCTCCTGCCTCCTCGGTTTCTACTTGCTTTTCTGCCTTTCTCTTTCTCCCTATCAAAAGTTTTGGATTACCTGAATGATTGACTCTAAGGGGGAAAAACCCTGAGGATTTTCCTGCTGCCACAAGTTTAGAATAAGGTTTCCCACTTTAACCAAGTAGAATTTTCCAGGTTTAAAAATAAATGGCACCTGTAAATAAATATGTAAACTTCTCTTAAACATTACTTTTTGTTTAAAATGCAAAACGTCATTTTTTCCTAATCAGAGAAGGCCTCTTTGATTTCTATGAAGGATAAAGTCTAGAAAATCTTGAAGGTATTATAAAATAAATATTTAAATTATTAGTTTAAAGCACTATTTCCACTTGTTGAAACACGTCACATTGTTTGGTATTCAGGCTAGCTGCCTGAAACTAACATCTAAAAAACCGCAGCAACATGTATATTCTATTTTACTTGTTATTTTGTTCAATCCTATAGATATATATCTAAAGCTTAAGGACTGATAATGAAAATAAATAATTCTTGACTTTTGCTTAGCTTTAGGGCCTTTGCACTTGTGGAAAAATTATAGGGAAATATTTTAATATTTTAAACTATTTTCATTATCTAGAGGGTACTGTGGACATAAAACTCATATTTCAGATTTATATTAATTAAAAGGTTAGAAAGTATTAACCTAATTTATCTGAAATATAGTGCTAAAATTTTATTTAACCATATTTAGGGTTCTGGTATTTTTCAGTTTATTTGGAATTGCAGGTGTTCAACTTCAATATTTAGTTTTACTGTAATTTCACAGGCAGACCAGTGACGTACAAAAAAACCCTCTAATGGTTTTTTCTTCTGATAATCTTTTTCTCCCTTTTAAAACCATACATGTACTACAAGGAGAACACTAGAGTATATCAATTTCAAACAAACGGATGGTTCAAAATTTTTCAATATCAAACAGAAAGTGTTAATTTAAAATATAAGTAAAATGAATCGACATTTTAGTCATGACACCATGTTTGGGAAGACTCTTTTTAGAAGAACATTATTCACATGGGTGGAATTATACGAGGCAATCAGACACTGGGTCTCAGATGTGAAATAAAAGATATATAGTTAATTGTAGGAATTCTGGAATTAAAAAACAAAACAAAACTAAACAAACATGGTTGTGTTCTCATAGCCAAATCCAGAGTGATATGACTCCTATTAGGTGGTTTCATTTTGACCTAACATTACTCATTCAACCACCTTAAAGGAAGTAGTTTGGCTATTATGATAGACAGTGGAAGATTTCTTTGCAATGTCCATTGCCAATCAATTTTTTTAATATATAACACTGTATAAGTTTAAGGTGTATGTGTTGATTTTATATATCAAAATTAATACAGTAGTGTTAATCACCACACATTATTACTATTTGCGGGGAGTGGGGATGGGGTGGGGTGAGAACATTTAAGATCTACTCTCCTAGCAACTTTCAAGTATGTAATACACTATTGTTAACTATAATCACTATGCTATACATTAGATCTCTAGAAGTTTTTCATCTTATAAGTGGAAGTTTGTGCCCTTTGAATAACATCTCACTTCCCCCAGCCCCTGGTAACCACCATTCTACTTTGTTTTTACATGTTTAGCTTTTTTAGATTCCACATATAAGTGAGATCATACAGTATTTGTCTTTCTCTGACTTACTTAGCATAATGCCCTCAAGGTGCATTCATATTGTCACAAATGGCAAGATTTTCTTCTTTTTCATGGCTGAATGATATTCTGTTGTATACATGTCCAATATCTTCTTTACACATTCATACAGATTGTTTTCACATGTTTCCATTTTACTAATTAGTATCCTTTCATCTCAGCTTGAAGAACTTCTTTCAGCATTTCCTATGAGGTAGGTTTAGTGGTGATGAACTCCTCCAGCTTTTTTGGGGGTTGGGGAGCTCACAAAGTTTTTAGCTGTCCTTCATTTCTGAAGGACAACTTTGCTGGGTAGAGTATTCCTGGTTGGCAGTTTTTTTTCCTTTCAGCACTTTGAATGCATCATTCCACTCTCTCCTGGCCTATAAGGTTTCTGCTGAGAAAACTGTTGATAGCCTTATGGGGTTCGCTTGTAAGTTACAGCTTCTTTTCTCTTGCTGCCTTTAGGCTTCTCTCTGTATTTCATTTTTGACAGTTTCATTATAATGTGACTTAGAGAAGGTCTCTTTACATTGAGTCTGTTGGGGGTTCTATGAGCTTCATGAACTTGGATGTCCAAATCACTCCCCAGATCTGGGAGGTTCTCAAGCCATTATTTCTTTAAATGTGCTTTCTGTCTCTCTCACTCTCTTTTGGGACTACAATAATTTGAACATTGTTTCAATGGTATCACATAAATACCATACGAGGTTGGACAATTAAGTTCACAAACTCACCCTAGAAAAAGTGGTATATACCTCACTGCTGAATATCATTACGGTCACTTCTGAAGCACTCCCCTTGGGAAGCTATGCACCGATGCCAGCACCTAGTCACCCTTCAAAGCAATTTGGGAACTTTTTCTGAAATGGCCATCAGAGCTGTCATTGTATTACCCTTGATGTCCTGAATGGCATCAAAATGTCTTCCTTTCAATATTTCCTTTATCTTCAGGTAAAGAAAGAAGTCATTGGGGGCCAGATCAGGTGAGTAGGGAGGGTGTTCCAATACAGTGATTTGTTTACTGGCTAAAAACTCCCTTACAGACAGTGCTGTGTGAGCTGTTGCATTGTCGTGATGCAAGGGCCATGAACTGTTGGCAAAAAGTTCAGGGCATTTTCGTCTTTTTTTTTTAAGATTTTATTGGGGAATTGAGGAAGGGGAACAGTGTTGGGGAATTGGGGAAGGGGAATAGCCAAGTTGTTGTCCTTCAGTCTTAGTTGTAGAGGGTACAGCTAGCTCAGTTCCAAGTCCAGTGGCCATCCGGCCACCCATCGGCAGCTCGTGGCCACTCAGCTCGAGGTGGCATGTTCAGTCTTAGTTGTGGGGGTGTGGGGGTGGGATGCATGCGGGAATCTAACCAGCAACCTTGCTGTTAGGAGCACGTGCTCTCATCAGCTGAGCCATCCTGCCACCTGTTGGCAGCTTAGTGGCAGCTCAGCTCAGGCATAGCTCACTGGCCCATGTGGAAATCGAACCAGTGACGCTGTTGCTCAGAGCTCGCGCTCTTAACCAACTGAGCCATTCGGCCGGCCCCCTTGTCTAACTTTTTCATGCAGCCTTTTCAGCACTTCCAAATAGTAAACCTCGTTAACTGTTTGTCCAATTGGTACAAATTCATAATGAGCAATCCTTCCAATATTAAAAAAAGGTTAGCAACATCACTGCAACAAGTTCACGAATTTAATTGTCAGACATCGTAGGCATTCTTCACTGTTTTTCATTCATTTCTCTTTGCTCTCCTGACTGGATAATTTCAAAGGTCCTTTCTTCTAATGCATAGATTATTTCTTCTGCTTGATCCATGATCCATTCTGCTGGCAATGCCCTCTATTGCATTTTTCACTTATTCATTGTATTCTTCAGCTCAAGCATTTGGCTCTTTTTCTCTGATTTCTTTTTCTTTGTTTAACCTCACTTTGCTCATGTATAGCTTTCCTTATTTCATTAAATTGCCCTTTTATTTTATTTTGCATCATTGAGCTTCCTTGAAATAGCTATTTCTAATTCTTTATTAGGTAAATTACAGATCTCCTTGTCTCTGAGTGTGGTTACTGGAAGATTATTGCGATCCTTTGGTGGTGTCACATTTCCTTTATTTTTCACGTTCCTTGAAGTCTTGCATTACTGTCTTCATGTATGAAGTAGCAATCTCTTCCAACCATTCTTACTGACTGACGTTGTGAGGGAAATACCTTCCAGGTGCCCTGCAAGGGATTCTGAAGCTTTCATAGGCCTTCCAGGGAAACATCTGTTCCATACTTCTTGTTCTCTCTTGTGGCAGAATTCTGAAGCATGTATGCCTTCTCTCCATTATGCAACACACCAGGCCAGATGCTAATAGCCTCCCTTTTACTTTCCTAAGGGTGGTGCTAAAGCTCAAGTTTGTGTTCTCTTCCTGGCCCCCAGATTCCGGAAGGTGAATTTCTACACATGCACATCTAACAAAGCTTGCTCTCACAACCATCAGGAACATGCATAGGAAGCCAGCGGCAGGATGGGGGAGTGTGGCTGAGGTTTATGGAGCACTAGGAGTGCTTATGAGCCATTTGGGGGGATCCACGGGCTAAGTGTCCCTCGCAGCTTGTTCGCAGGCTTCTTGATAGTCCACAATGCCAGTGGTAGGGTCCGTGTCCATTGAATGCCCTCTGAGAGTGCTACCTGCCACTTTCCCAGCCTCTTCCTGTCCCCCAGTCAGAAAGCGCACGACTCCGTCCTCAGGATGGGGCAGGAGAGCAACGGGCTTCTTTGGCAACGCCCTGCACGGCAGGGAAGCCCGGTGCCCACGCATGTGGTCTCACTTTCCCCGCAGAAGAAATCACGGGTGAGACGTTCTCTCTTGGCTCTCAGCTGTGTATTCCACCTTGGGGAATGGGTGGCATGAGTCAAGTCAAATGGTTCCTATTGCCCTCTCCAACATATCTAAACTGGTTTGGTTTTTTTTCTCCATCAGCATGCTGAAACTTCTCCACTGGACTCCTGGACTCCCATCAAGGTTCTCTTGTCCACGGGTGATTATCTAAGACTGTTCTTCCGGGGCTCCCGGATTGCAGCTGAGAGGGGCTAAAGCCAGTTCACAGGCCCCTGCAGAGTCCACAGCCAGGACCAAGGTCTGTCTGTCTCTTATCTGATGCAAAGGTGGACGACATTCCTCCCAGGTCCCTTGGAATATGGTGCTGGATCTCATAGCCTCCCAAAAGGCACTTTTGTCCATGGACAGATGCCTAATTTTGTTGGGGGGTGGAATAAAACAAGGGATGTCTTATTTGGCCACTTCCTGATGTGCTGACTCCCTTTAATATTAAGGTACTTTTGCACCAAAGTGGCTGTGGAGATATCATCTGTGGGCAGTTGCTGGCAAACTTGAGGCAGATGAGGGGAAAGTAAGTGATTGGTATTATCCAGAGCTTCTCATGAGCTCTGAGAAGAATTTTATTTGTGGCAGTCTTCCAGGGAGACAGTCTTGGAAAATAAACACTGGACATCAGGCCTGGCCCTGTGCTATTTAACTTATTCTTGTACTCTTAACAAAAGCAGACGGCAAAATGAACTATCCAGTATTTTTAGTAACAGCTTCTGTTTTAACACTGAATGAGGCTAAAGGTGAACATATTTTTCAAAGATCAATTATATCATATTTGTAGTTGCAAGCTACAAAGATAAAAACTATTACACTAACTGAAATTCTCCCCACCTCTAAGAACAGAAAGATCTTACTTTTTCGATGAAGAAACTCTGCGACCAAAGCTGCTACATGGACATAACACATTGCTGCCTGAAAAAGGATGACAAAGAAGTATAAGAATGTGTTCCAGCAGTTTGGTATGGTTGTATCTAGAACAAAACTTTTAAGTAGTCACCTCTGAAAAATCTCCATTTTTTACATGAATCTTGGCCATGCTATCAAGCCAGGTTTTCCTGAGCTCTGGGGTGCTTGCATAGGACTTGGCTAAGCTATACTGGAGATCAATTAGCATTTCAGGATCTTTTTCATGCTCCTTCATTTGCGCAGTGGCCATAAGAACGGTACGGATTCTCTTGGTCAAATCTTTGACTTCTGTGGGAAAAGCAGTTGCCTAATTTCAAAACAAACAAAAGACATATTTATCAATAATATCAAAGTGCTCTAAGCCTCAGCATTCAATCCTGGGAATAACATACGATTTTTCCTCCTTGTTATTATTCTTGGTATTTGGTTCTTAGTTCGTGGCATATGGCATATCTAAAGAACTTTAATTGTTTTTAAAATATCCAACTAGCTCAGGATTCAAAGGCTCTAAACTTGATGGCAGTACATTCACAAGAGAGAAAAGCATGGATTCTGGACCCAGAGTACCTGGTTTTGAACCTCAGCCACTCCACTGTGAATTCTACAGCAATGAGAGTAATCTATATTCACCATATTGTGTAACTTTAGTTACATCAGTAACTAAAAATTGACAGCATACTATGTACCAAGCAGTGATCTGGGTGCTTTACAGGTTTTAATTTTTACAATAATCCTGTGAATTTAGTATATCATAATTCACTTGACCAATGAAATACTTAGGCACACCGAAGTTAAGAAGTAGCAGAGACAGGATTTACACCCAGGGATTCTGGCTCCAGAGCTAGTGATCTTAGCCACTCTTCAATACTGACAAGTATACCCATCCCACCCACCGACTACCACATACACTAAGGTGAAAACCATACTACAAAACTGTCCACTTACACAAATAAAAGAGGTTATGAATCACAGAACACTCTAAAGAGATAATTAACCTCTCTCAAAGTGTTGGTTTTTGTCCTCCAAAATCACTAAGTTAGAGTTTCCTCTTTATTCTGGCCATTAAGATAGTCCTATCACTTCCTCTTAACCCCACTGGAGTAATCCCAATTACCGGTATCATTCAAACAAGGTGAATACGGGACAATTATAAGGGTTACAGAGCTTTCAGTGTGAATATAACCAAATGTGGAGGAAATGGTTTTCAGAAGTGCCTTCTTGATCCCTTTAAAAAGAATAATTATATACTTAAAGTCCCTTCTTATACATTAAAAGAGATTTCATTTACTGGGGGAAAGGCATACTTTGTTGTAACAGGGTTTATTGGTAGTAAATGCCTTATCAGAATAAAACTGAGTCATTTCAGAAATGAGTCATGAAAATGATTTCCTTATCAAGGAGAGCCAAAAGAGACTCCATTTATTTTGAAAAAGTTACTAATCCAACTTTTATATAACATGGACTTAAGGATGGTAACAACTGGTAAAATAAACTCTTAGAGTATGAATAAAAGATCCTACATGACAGAAGTTGTTTCTGTACTCATGGAATTAGTTGGAACATATACTGATCTCCTGGGGAACCAGCAGAACTGGCTGGAAAGCAAACTTTCCCAGCCTAAGGATGGCTGGCACTACTCAGTGCTTTTTTTAAGTCTAAACAATGTTCCTGTGGGAATTTTTATTTTCCTCCATGGAGCCTACAGATGTTCCAAACGTCAAGTGTGCTACGACGGTGAACTTTTTTTTCAGATTTTACATAATATTGCCACATTATGCTAGAAGATGACCTTTCCCAAGAAAGGGGATAATTCCTCTGGGAGGAAAAGTCCTCTACTGGCAAAGGATTCCTCTTCTTTTGTATATATGCAGCACTGAAGATCAGAACCTGCTCTCCATGCAACAAAACAACAAATGAATTTTGACAATGTTAGAGGTTTTAAACAGATAGGTAAGAAAGAGGAACGGTGGTCTTTGGGTGTGCCAGTAAGTGTCTCTGGCAACCCACAATCTCAGAAACTCAGAAAGTCATCAAATAATAAATCCCTTCTGCATCATTCCTTATCGGTTGGTAATGGATCAGGCAGCTGTTAGCAGCTCTAAGAAGAGAAATTTTGTGAAATTTCAAACTCAGTGCTTAATTAACCAATATTACAAAATGGTAACAACTGCTAAGAAAGGATCCATTTACTTCCTGAGCAAGTTTAGAAATTAAGCCCAGAAAAAAACTTCAAATCCTACTAAACTGTGGATACACAGTAGAGTCAATCACCTAATATTAAATATCTGCTATGTACCAGGCAGTGTTCTAGGTGCTAGAGATACAGTGCTGTACAAGACAAACTCTTGGCTCATGAAGTTTACATTCTATACACACTATTTTATCAAAAGTTATGAATCCAATGACAGTTTAACTCTAGGAGTGTAAACTTCCCTGACAGTGAGGGGGTTGTAGTTTATTATCTGAAGTGAAAACATACCTTCATAGGTCTGTCACTATTTGCAAAATTATTGATAATGAATAAAGACTCCTGAAATCTTGAGCCTCCACTCAGTGCTACATCAGCGATCAGCTGGCTTACAGCAATTATTATCTGTGGGAAGAAGCAAACATTGTTTTTCAAATGTCTTTTGAACAAATGCTGTTTATTTTCATCTTTGTATAACCCTATAAGCACTCATCTGAAATGTCTTAAAGATTATACAAAGTTCAATTATAATCTAATTTCTTCAGGCATGAGGGGTTTAAATTATTCTATTGAAATAACTTCCAAGTTTCCAATTTCAAATTTTATTGGGACTTTTCCTGGTTAGATGTGAAAATTTTTTCAAAACTCATAGTACAGCTAGATCCAAAACTGTCCCATAATAGTGAACTGAAACAACAGTGTCAGGTCTCCATTTTGAATATGCTTGCTAGGTAAGAGCTATAGCAGCGTTGGGAACAAATGACGTTCTCTTCGATGGTTTCTCATTCCTTTTCACTATAGTCTATTTCAGTGTGCTAGACTCCCAACTCTAGCATCTCAGCCCCCTTCTTTATTTCTGACTGTTTAGACAGAAGTATACATAGTGGCTTTTGACGGTTCTTTTTAATATCTCAGGATCCCTTGGAGGAACACCTAAATGATTCATGCTAAGGTGCTAAAGGCTGGATGCTTTACCTGGCTCCTTGGGAAGCAGGATACTGTAGGAGCTATGAGTACAGCCTCTAGAGTCAAACTGCCTCATATTCAAATCTTGATTTTATCAATTACTCACTGTGTGGCTTCAGAAAAGTTACTTGACCCTTCTGTGCCTCACTTTTCCTCATTTGTAATATGGGAATGATAATACCTATTTTATAGAGCTGTGCTGAGGATTCAAGAGATTATGATCATAGCAACACTAATTAACCCTTTATCAAGCACTTACTATGTGCCAGACATGGTTCTATGTCTTCACATTTATTAATTCATTTATATTTGAATAAAGGACTCGAGCGAACTGACCCTAATGGGGAATTTCAGACATGCTGGCACAATTGCAGAAATGTTTTGGAGGAAGATGGTAGTCAAGTGACACCTCGTATAAAGGTGAAATGATATAAAAAGCCCTAACATATAATGCCGGCCCTAGTATCCAAAGTAATTATATTGCAGATTTTTACAGGAAGAATATACTTTTATTGGATTTCCACATTACTGCTGACATTTCTAAAAACCTGCTTATGGCTGTCTCCTCATTTATAACCCAATCTCCAATAAACAGCTCCACTGGGACCGACCACGGCAGTGAAGATATAAATATGACCAAGGATTTCCCATATTACAAAGAGGTCTATTGAGCCAAGAAGTCCCAACTATAGTTCAGAGTTATTTCATCAAATAAGCAGAAAAATGTGCAGATGCTGAATTAACAACCATCATGTACTAAGTTTATTCTGTGCCTCACACTGCGCACACTTTAGTTTTATACCTCAAGATAACCCTGCAAGGTAAAATATAAACGTGGCCTCATTTTATAAATGAGGCAAATAGTTAAGAAAGATTGAGGATTTTGCCTAGAGTCACATAGTCAATAACTCGCTGAGCTATGATTCAGCCCAAGTAGGTGTGATTCTAAAGTTCATGCTTTTTCCACTACACCTGAGGCTTCTCTCATTTTCCCCTTACTGGGCATGCTGGAACATGAGAACCACAATGTATATTAAATCACCTGTCACAGAATATTTAACAAGTGTTTTGTTCGTTATTTAATCATCTCATTTAATCCTCACAACAATCCTATGAGGTAGGTACAGATATTTACCACTATTTTACATATGAAGAAACTGAGTCACTGACAGACTAAGGAAGTAACTTGCTCAAGGTCACACAGTGTGTGGTAGTTCTGGAATCTGAAATGGAGTCTATGCTCTTAACACCTGTACCCTAGAGCAATGCTGTCCAATAGAAATATTATGTGAGCCATGTATGTAATTTTAAACTTCTAGTAGCCATGTTAAAAAGACACAGGTGAATTTTAATATATTTTATTTTACCCAATATACCCAAAATATCATTTCAACCTATACTCAACATAAAACGATTGAGGAATTTTACTTTTTTTGGTACCTAGGCTTTAAAAGCCAATGTGTTTTTTGTATTTATGGCACATCTCAATTTGGACTAGCTACATTTCAAGTGCTAAATGACCATATGTGGCTAATAGTAATTGTATTGGACTGGATAGCTCTGGATCTTAAACTAGAGGCTAAAGGTTGAATAGAAGAAAGACGAGCTTTGATTTTCACTGACCTGAAGATGTGTCCTCAAAAAGGTTTTCCTTTTGGTATATTCAAAGTTGTTTCTCATCAGAAGATACAAAAGTGCAGATGCTTCATTCCTGGTTGAGCTAATCTTCGAGGTGCAGCACTTTAAAACCTCATAGCAAAATGCAGCACACATGTTTACCCTTCCTTTGAAAAAGGCTGAGGGAAACTAAAGAACAGAAAAAAAACATAAATAAGTATCTGAAAACCCAATCATAAAAATCAATCAACTATTAAAGTGCCTACTACACTCTTCCCTAAACTATGCTAGGTGCTTTGAGGATACATAATGAACATAAGACTAGGGCTCTGCTCTAGAGATTCTGAACTAGTTAAAAATGTAAAGACAAGCATGTGTCAATGACAGAGCAATTCAAGTCAGTATACAAATCACTGCGAAAATGTGAGGTACTGACTATAAATGCTACAGATCTGAGAAGAATTGATGATGGTCTGGAAAAGATAAGTAGGTTCTCGATAATATATACTAAATTAATGAATGACTGAAATGATAAATGTTTGACAGGTCTCAATTTGGGCCTTAAAAATGGGAAGGATAATCTGCATTACTTACTCTTTTGCTTTATATTTAAACAGTTCCTTATATTATGAACTTCCAAATTCTGAATAAAAAATTATAATGGGAATCTGTTCAGCAAGTAAAGTTGATCTTTTAACAAAATGGGGTATAGATAAAGTGTCCAGACACGAACATACACACGTGCATCCTCAACTCATAAAATAGTGTTGACTAAGATATATTTCGAGTAGGAACATTAGTCAATATTATCGTGAGAACTTTGTATGGCAACAGGTAATTACTAGACTTACTGTGGTGATCATACCTAAGGAATATAAATGTCAAATGATACGTTGTACACCTGAAACTAATATAATATTGTATGTCAACTATAATTTTTTAAAAAGCTACATTTTGGCATAGAAAAAGAATACAAAGTGACTACCTAATCCTCAAAATGGCTAAGTGGCTGTTACTTTGAAAATGTATTCAGCTTTGTAGAGGATAAGCTATACACTCGTACAACAAAGGCTTATTACAATCTCCCATGTGTACATGTCTAGGCAAGCAAGTAGTAAGCTGCTTCAGGGTACACAACGGATGCTTTTTTTCGGGCAGTATGAAGCTAGAGGGCCAGCCTTTTCAAAATAATTTCTTGGGAATCTTTCATTTAAACCCATGTTATAGGAATCCACCATCTTTTTATCACCTTAACACGAGTGCAATGCTATGCAGATAATGAATGTTTACTAAATGTGTTCTGATGGGCAATCAGGAAATCTCATCCAGTTTCTCCAGATTAAACCAAATCTTGCTGGGCAAGATATTCTAGTATGAAAATAAAGGTATATGGGAGGGCATAGCTGTAATGTAGTTAATCCACTATAATAAGTCTACCTATATCACTTCTCTGTGTAGGCAATGGCCAAAATCATCGATGACCTCCTCACCGTCAATTCCAATGGACTCCCTTTCCCCTTTATTTTATTCAACCACTCTGTATCTCATAATAATGTTGACACTCTTTTCTCCTTTGGCTTCCATGATATCCTTCTTTTTTGTCTTTCTTCCTACTTCTGTGACTGTTCCCTCGCATATCCTTTACTGATGATTCCTCTTCCAACCGCATCCATGTTGTTTTTCTCCAACACACTGCTCTTGACCTTTGTGTTGCTTGTTGTTGCTCCTCTACATACTCTCCAGGGGAAATTAAACCACTTTCATGGCTTCAACTACCACTCATGTGCTGAGGATCTCCCTAGTTCACTATGCTCCAACTAGACTGGGCCTTTTAGTCCCCAGAATGTCAAGCTCTCTCCCAACTCCAGGCCTTTGCATATGCATGTGCTTCTCCCCAGTGTTTTTCCTTGAGCTTTCCAAATGGCTGGCCCCTTTGAATATTTCAGGTCTCATTTTAAAATTGACAAACCTATCTAAAGCAAGGAATTTCCCACAAATCATTATTCTCTATCTCAGCACCTAGAACTTGTCAAAATTACTATTTTATTTACGTGTTTATTTTTCTCTCCCTGCCCCACCACTAGACTGAAAGCTTCATGAGGGCAGACACTATGCTTCTTTTGTATCTCTCCCGTTGTATTTGTAGTCCAGTATTGGACAGAGAGGTCTTCAATAAATATAGTATGCATGAATGGATGGAAAATGACTCCAAATCTAGCTCTCTAACCCTGATCTCTCTCCAGAGCAAAGATCTATGTATTGAACTATTAATCCCAGCAGCTCTAACTGGATGTCCCTTAGACACCTTAAATTCAACAGGTCCACAAAACAGAACTCATTAATGTCATCTTTTTCCTATATTTCACATCAGCCACCATATCCCACCATCCAATCAGTGAATCGAAGAACAAATCCTATAAGTTTTATCTCCTTACCATGTCTTGTATCTGTCTTTGACTCCATCTCCACTGTCACTGCCTTATATTAGGCTCTCCTATCTTATCTAGCCTACTGTGACAAGTCATCTTACTACCTTTATTACTGCCACCAATCCATTTTCCACACTACCTCTTTTTATGTTTATATTTTATTTTTTTATTTTCTGTAGATTTTTTTATTAGTTTCAGAAGTACAAAACAATGTCCATATGATCTCTCACTTACATGTGGAATCCAAAGAATAGAATAAATAAACTAATCAGAAACAGTCTCAAGAGATACAGAGAAAAAACTGAGGGTTACTAGATGGGAAGGGGGCGGGGATGAGGGAGAAGTTGAGGGGATTAGACAGGATAAATAGGTAACCACAAGATTGTCACGGGGATATGAAAGACAGTTTGGAGAATATAATCAATAATGTTGTAAAGATTTTGTAGGGTATCCACACTACTTTTTAAAGAGACTTTTTCCCTGCCTATATTAATTATGTCTTACTACAAATCTGTGCTGCTTCGATGCTCCCTGATGCCTGAAAGATAAAGTCTAACTCCTACGACAAGTACATATTCATATGGTCCCCATTTACCTCTTGATCCCATCTCTTGCTGAATCCATACTAAATCCTAGCTGCACTGCTGCAGAGCAATTTTTTCTAAATCAGAGTGTTTCCAACCTTGTTCTCCTGCCCACCGTCAGTTCGCTGTATAAATTTCTTTCACCCTAAGGGTACTTTTCATCCTAATGGTACTTATGGATGTGCCTGCGTGTGTGTGTGTGGGTTTCCCTCTAGAGGACGATAAGCCCTCAGACTATATCCCCAACACAGTGTCTAACACCAGTTAGTACTTACCCAGTAACCACTTGTTAAATGAATTATTTCTGAATCTCTTTCCCTTAGTTTCTTACATGCTTATATTGAACTCAGTTTTCCATGTATTTCTTTATTCAAAAAGTGTATTAAAGAATAGCAATTAAAAAACCATCAAATCCACCTGATTTCTGTATCAATTAAATGCAATAAGCTGCCATACAAATAATGATAACAAAAAAGTTTTCCATGTTTAGTCATGTTGTTACACAAATCAATTAATTGAATTT
Organism: Hipposideros armiger; assembly: GCF_001890085.2. Classification (NCBI taxonomy): domain Eukaryota; kingdom Metazoa; phylum Chordata; class Mammalia; order Chiroptera; family Hipposideridae; genus Hipposideros; species Hipposideros armiger. The sequence continues at coordinate 236,529 of NW_017731858.1, read as the reverse complement.
ATTTGTCTTGTTGGAGTCATACATACCACAGGGGAAGGCCTACACTGTGCCTTTACATAATTTTAACTCCATCTTGGCTTATGAAGCTTTTTATTACGTTTAGAAGTTATCAAAAGCAGACCAGAAAGAAATCTTTGCTGTTTCAGTCATATTTATTCCTAAGTCTAGCCTGAGGTTTTTTATTAGATGAGGTTAAGTGGCCTGAAAATTTACAGCCCCCAGATACAGTTAGCATTGAACGAAAGGGTTCATTTACTTGACTCCACATTGAGTGTCTACCATTTGCAAGACATTACACAAGACCCTGGAATTACAAAACTTGGTCTCCCCTTTCGAAGTGCTTATACATGAGTGCACTAACAGATTATATATCCTCGACATGGTAGTACTTTAAAAAGAAGCAAAACAGAAGAAAAACTGGCAAATTTGGTAATTTGAAAATGGAACTCTTCAAAGGAGCCAACTGAAAAAGGAAGGAATGACAAGGTGAAATAAAAAGCACATTCTGATTTCAGGGGATTCTTAATCTGACCCTCTTTATGTGTTTGGGTGTTCTGTATCTATATTTACAAAGGTAGTACTAACTTAATGGCATCAGTATCTGAGGTTTATAGACATCATCACAATGATCTTCCTTCCCATCTTTCATTCTTGCCTTGAAGTGAGCCCACTAGCAGTTATAAAGTTTTTTTCCTTACCTTACTAATGAAAGCTCGCAGTGAGGCAAATACATGTTTCAGCGACACTTCAGATTGTCCATTCTTAAGGAAAGCAAGATGAATATCAAATACTTTTCTCATTAATGGGTTGTGGCCATCGTTATTTAAAAGTTGGCTCTACAAAACATGGGGAAAAAACACTTTATAGAAATAGTTTATGCCACCCATCCCCAAGAATGAGAGAACTGACTTTAGCAATACCTGTTTGTCAAACCTACTGTTTGAAAGTCTCATAAAAATAAAAGGTTTAATTTTAAAACATGGGTGCCATCTTTCAACTTGGAAATCTCAAAATGCTACATAAACTACATCTACACATGATTATGTCATTTTAAACACAAGAAAAAAATTTTTTGCAATGTAACACACCAATACAGAACCAGTATGGAGACAGTATTTTCTTTTTTTCTTTTAAAGATTTTATTGGGGAATTGGGGGAGGGGGACAGCATCGGGGAATTGGGGAAGAGGAACAGAAAAGTTGCTGCCCTTTGCTTCTTCAGTCTGGCTATGGAGGACGTCGCTTCGTTGCCCCATGTTGGTATTATCACTGTGCTCTTCCCAGGTGAGGCAGATCGGTTGCCGGCCACTGGACAGTCACTCACAGCGGCTATTGGCAGCTCACACCGGCTGCCGGCCGCTCACTGTAGCTTCACTGCAGCCGACGCGGTTGCCGACGACTCACAGCAGCCCAGCTCCAGGTCGAGCCGTTGTTCACCATCTTAGCTGTAGAGGGTGCAGCGTGACTGGCCCTCATGTGGGATCCAAACCGGGGCCCTGCTGCTCAGAGCTGGCACCCGAAGCCAGCTCTTAACCAACGCACCACCCAGGCGGCCCGAGAGTATTTTCTTTTAATCTAAACATATTACTTCTCCATTGAGAAATCAGTAAATTTAAAATGGATACAAGGTAACCAGCCTTTGTATTTACCTGAGGGAGACTAAATAACGTAAGAATTAAGGAAAATGCCAATCCTATATTAAAAGACTACTAGCCAATTTACTTTTTAAAGTATGTTTAGTGAGCATAAGATGTTTAGCAACTGATGACAAATTAAATCCACTATGAGTAGACATAATAGGTATCACAATTGAACAGACCATATAAATTATTTAAATGCTCCTCGTAAAGATAGACATAAAAGATTTCCAGTCAAGATCACAGAGTAGATAAATGCTATATTCACCTCCTTCCACAACCACATCAAAATTACAACTAAACTATACAGAAAACCCATCATTGAGAATCACCTGAAGTCTAACTGAATAGAAGTCGTACAACTAATGACATACAGTAGAAGCAACCTTGAGACTGGTAGGAGGGACAGAGATGTGGAATGGGCTGGTCCCACACCCACGTGGGGCAATTAAAAATCAGGAGGGTTATCTCAGCTGTGGAGGTTCTCCCCAGAGGAGCAAGGAGTCCCCAGCCCAGGGTACCAATGCTGGAAAAAGTCTCTACAACTTCTGGCTGTGCAAACCATTCAAGGTTGTGGCTGAGTGAGACGAGGGACCACGCACAGACATACTCACTGACGGACTCACTTGCTCTGAGCTCCAGCACTGGGGAAGCAGCTGTAAAGATGCCAGGGACTTACAGGGACTGTCTGAATCGTAGGAGTTATTTGGCTTCAGGGTGAGGGCTGGAGGGGGCAGCTTTCTCCCAGACAGAAATGTTGGCAGAATCCATTGTTTCTTTGTTGCGCCCTCCCTCTTCCTGGTGTGCAGACACAAGTGGCCGCCATATCTAAGTCTCCCATCAACCTGGCTAACTCCATTCATTCACCCCGCCATGGTAATTCCCCACCCCACCCAACCTGTGAGCTGACCAAAGCTGCTTCCAGCGGCTTTTCCATACAAACAGCCTGTCTTGGCTCATTCTGTAGACTTTCCTAAAACCTCCCAAATGCTCACAAAACCCAAACAAGCAACATCTGGCCTTGGCATGCTCCATACCTCTTGCTGAGCAGCCCCAAGGCCAGCACTAGTAGCAGCTGGCCTTGGTTCGCAGCTTAGCCTCTTGAGGCACCTCCAAGCCCAGTTCAGCCATCTGCTGATTCCTTTGTTGCTCATGCCAGGTGGCCTTGGGCAGGGCACAGGCTGTGGCTGAACTTGGCTTGCTGCGGGGCCCCTCCCAGGAGCAAGGCGGGACATCACCCGGATGTCTCCGACAACGAAACACCCAAAGGGCAGCCTGGGCAGGTACCAGAGCCTGCTAAAGCATACAATGGCCAAGATGTGGAGGCAGCCTGGCTGTCCCTCAATGGATGACTGGATAAAAAAACAGGTGGTACATATATACAATGCAGTGGTACTCACTCAGCCTTAAAAAAAGTGAAATCTTGCCATCTGGGACAACATGGATGGACCTAGAGGGTATTGTGCCGAGTGGAGTAAGTCATATAGAGAAAGACAAATGTCGTAAGATTCCACTTACATGTGGAATCCAAAAAAAGAAAATAAATGAACAAACAAAACAGAAACAAACTCATAGATACAGAGAACATTTTGATGGTTCCCAGATGTGAGTGAGGTTGTATGATGGGTGAAAAAGGGGAAAGGGATTAAGGAATACAAATTGGTTGTTACAAAGTAGTCGTGGGGGTGTAGGGTATAGTGTAAGGAATACAGTCAATAATATTGTAATAACTATGTATGGTGTCAGACGGGTACTAGATTTATTGGGGTGATCGGTTCGTAAGTTGTATAAATGTCTAATCACTATGCTGTACAACTAAAACTAATGTAATATTGTATGTCAAGTGTAACTGAAAAATTAAAAAAAATTATTTTAAAAAAGAAAACATAGAGCCGGCCAAGTGGCTCGTTGGTTAAGAGCTGGCTTGGGACGGCAGAGGGCCCCGGTTCGGATCCTACATATGAGGGCCAGTGACACTGCCCTCTACAGCTAAGATGCTGAACAACAGCTCAACCTGGAGCTGGGCTGCCGTGAGTCTCCAGCAACAGCATAGATTGCAGACCCTGCTACAGTGGGTTGCCATGGGCTACCATGTGTAGCCAGCAGCCAGCGTGAGCAGCCAGCAGCCGCAGTGAGCGGCCGTCCAGAAGCCGTCGACTGATCTGCCTCGCCCGGGAAGAGCACAATGATGGTGCCAACTTGGGCCAGTGAAGCAACGTCCTCCACAACTAGACTGAAGAACAAAAGGACAGCAACTTGTCTGTTCCCCTTCCCCCAATTCCCCAGCGCTGTTCCCATCCCCGAATTCCCCAATAAAAATCTTTAAAAAAAAAATTGAAACATTGTCAGGGAAAGCTGTTTAAATAAACTTTAGATTGGTATTTCAAAAGACAGTGAGTCAGTTCTCCTTCCATCACCACACATTTGATTCCCTTTGCCCTCTTCTACCATTCCCCATTCCCTCTTTCCCCTCTGGTAGCCACTAAACTGTTGTGTCTATGAGTCTTTGTTTCTTTGTCTTGTTCCTTTGTTGTTTTCAGTTTTATATCCCACATATCAGTGAAATCATGTGGTTCTCGACGTTTTCTGTCTGACTTATTTCGCTTAGCATAATAATCTCAAGATCCATCCATGTTGTCGCAAATGGCAATATTTCATCTTTTCTTATGACAGAGTAGTATTCCACTGTGTATATATACCACATCTTCTTTATCCAGTCATCTATTGAAGGACACTGGTGTTTCCATGTCTAGGCCACTGTAAATAATGCAATGAAGAACTACCCTGTGTGGTGAACACATAATGCGATATATAGATGATGTATTATAGAATTGTACACTTGAAACCTATGTGGTTTTGTTGACCACTGTCATCCCAATAAATTTTAATTAAAAATAATAAAAAGACAAAAAGAGAGACATAAAAGAAATAACAAATTGTAGAGAAGTATCAATTGGTTTGTCAACTTTTTTGTTTGTTTTTTGAAAGCAATGGATAACTATTCCAGCCCTACTGTCCTATCCCTCAAGATATTAGCAGGTTACCACTTGGCCAGAATCAACAAAAAAATACCCCAAAATAATATGCAAAGTTGTGACAGATCTAATAGTAACATTGTCAGCCAGAATCCCTGAATGGTTTCAGATTTTTATGGCTGTTTCCTTAGTCAACTTCCAAGCATGGCGTAGTGGTTAGAAGGATGGACTCTTGTGATAACTGGCCTGGATCTGAATACTGATTCTGCCACTGACCAGCTATGTGACATTAACCTCCCTGTGAGCCTTATTTTCCTAAATTATTTTTTATTGTGAAATACACATTTTTTATAATTAGTTTCAGCTGTACACAACACAGTGCAGTAGTTATACTTTTTACCCCTCGAAGTGACAACCTCCCTCCCCCAATCTGCCGCCCCACTTCTCCCCCCCAATATCATACATATCTATTACAATTCCCTTGACTCCATTCCCACACTATACTCCACATCCCATGACTATATATATATATATATATATATATATATATACACACACACACACACACACATATATATTCACTTATAGATGACATACAATATTATACAACATCAGCTTCAAGTGTACGGTGCAGTGATCAAGCCTCTACCCCATCCATGATGCGGTCTACCTAGCAAGACATGTGACCATCTGACACGCTACAAAATATTTACATTATTAATTATATTCCTCAAACTGTCTTTCATATCCCTGTGGGAATATTTTAGTTAACTATGCTGTCTAATCCCTTCCCCTTCTCCCTCATCCCCACTCCCTCCCAACTAGCAACCATCAGTTATTCCTCCATATCTCTGAGACAACTTCTGTTTACTTTGCTCATTCATTCAGTTTTTAAGATTCCATGTGTAAGTGAAATCATATGGTATTTGTCTTTCTCCGACTGACTTATTGCACTTAACATAATAGTCTCCAGGTCCAACCACATTGTCGCAAATGGTACGATTTCGTTCTTCTTTATAGCAGAGTAATAGTCCATTGTATAAATGTACCACAGTTTCTTAATCCAGCCATCTACTCATGGGCAATTCGGTTGTTTCCAAGTCTTGGCTATTGTCAATAGCGCTGCAATAAATATAGGGGTGCATATTTTTTCGAATTAGCGTCTTGGGTTTCTCTGGATAGAAACCCAAGAATGGAATTGCTGGGTCATACGGTAGTTCCGTTTCCAGTTTTCTGAGATACCTCCACACTGATTTCCATAATGGCTGCACCAATCTGCAGTCGCACCAACAGTGCACCAGGGTTCCCTTTTCTTCACAGCCTCGCCAGCACTTGTTGTTTGTTGATTTATTGATGGTAGCCATCCTGAATGGAGTGAAGTGGTATCACATTGTGGTTTTTATTTGCATTTCCCCAATGATTAGTGAGGTTGAACATTTTTTCATATGCCTGTTGGCCATCTGTATGTCCTCTTTAGAGAAATGCCTCTTCATAATCTCTGCCCATTTTTTAATTGGGTTGTTTGTGTTTTTTTGAGTTGAGTTGAATGAGTGTTTTATAAATTTTGGATATTAACCCCTTATCAGATATATCGTTGGCAAATATCTTCTCCCTTTCAGTAGGCTGCCTTTTTGTTTTCTTGATTTCCTTTGCTGTGAAAAAACTTTTAAGTTTGATGTAATCCCATATGTTAATTTGTTCTTTTATTTCCCTTGCC
>NW_017731858.1:212924-229439 GCF_001890085.2 Hipposideros armiger | reverse complement strand
GATTTCTTCTTCTGATAAGTTTATTTTTGGTGTATACAAATGCAACTGATTTCGGAATGTTAATTTTGTATCCTGCTAACCTTCTAAATTCATTTATCAGTTCTAACAGTTTTTTGGTGGACTCTTTTGGATTCTCTATATATAGCATCATGTCATCTGCATATAATGACAATTTTACTTCCTCCTTTCCAATTTGGAAGCCTTTAATTTCATTGTCTTGTCTGATTGCTGTGGCCAGAACTTGCAGAACTATGTTGAATAGATGTGGTGAAAGTGGGCAGCCTTGTCTTGTTCCTGACTTTAAGGGGAAAGCTTTTAGCCTTTCCCCATTGAGTACGATGTTTGCTGTGGGCTCATCATATATGGCCTTTTTTATGTTGAGATATGATCCCACTATTCCCACTTTGCTAAGAGTTTTTATCATAAATGGCTGATGGATTTTGTCAAATGTTTTTTCTGCATCTATTGATATGATCATATGATTTCTGTTTTTCATTTTGTTAATGTGATGTATTACATTAATTGATTTGTGGATATTGAACCAACCTTGCATACCAGGAGTGAATCCCACTTGATCGTGGTGTATGATCTTTTGCATGTGGAGCTGAATTCGGTTTGCTAGTATTTTGTTGAGGATTTTTGCATCTATGTTCATTAGGGATATCAACCTGTAGTTTTCTTTTTTTGCAATATCTTTGTCTGATTTTGTGATAAGAGTAATAGTGGCCTTGTAAAATGTGCTTGGGAGCCTTCTCTTCCTTTGTATTTTTTGGAATACTTTGAGGAGAATAGGTATTAATTCTTTTTTGAATGTTTTGTAAACTTCACCTGTGAAGCCATCTGGTCCAGGACTTTTGTTTGTTGGAAGCTTGTTGATTACTGACTCAATTTCTTTGGTAGTAATCAGGTCTGTTCAGAGTTTCTGTTTCTTCTTGGTTCTCACTTGGTAGATTGTGTGCTTCCAGAAATTTATCCATTTCTTCCAGATTGTCAAATTCGTTGGCATATAGCTGCTCGTAGTATTTTCTTACCATTTCCTGTATTTCTGTGGTATCTGTTGTCACTTCTCCTCTTTCATTTCTGATTTTATTAATTTGGGTCATCTCTCTCTTTTTCTTGGCGTGTCTAAGGGTTTGTCGATTTTGTTTATCTTTTTAAAAAACCAGCTTTTGGTCTCATTGATCCTTTGTATTTTTTTTCGGTCTCTATCTCATTTATTTCTGCTCTGGTCTTTATTATTTCCTTCCTTGTACTCCCTTTGGGATTGTTTTGCTGTTCTTTCTCCAGTTCCCTTAGGTGTAAAGGTAGTCTGTTGATATGAGATTGTTCTTGTTTCTTTAGATAGGCCTGCAATGCTATCAATTTTCCTCCTAGGACTGCTTTCACTGCATCCCATAGATTTTGAGTTGTTGTGTTTTCATTTTCTTTTATCTTGAGATAGCTTTTCATTTCTTCCTTGATCTCAGTTTTGACCCAGTCACTATTTAGTAGCATGTTATTCAGCCTCCATGTATTTGTGTGATTCATTTTTTAAAAAATAAATTCACAAGGGCCGGCCGAGTGGCTCAGTTGGTTAACATCTCGCTCAAGAGAGTGAGCTCTGAGCAATAGCGTCGCCAGTTTGATTCCTGGTCCAAGCTGAACTGCCACTGAGCTGCCAACACGTGGCAGGATGGCTCAGCTAAAATGAGTTTTAAAAAATAATAATAAAATAAATTTACAGAATTGTACAACCATCGCAATCCAATTTTAGAGCATTTCCATCACCTCAAAAACATCCCTGGTGCCCATTTGCAGTCACTTCCCTTTCTCTCCCGCAGCCCCACAATGAAAAACTGAGTTAATATTTGTAAAGCACTTAGGATAATGCCTGACATCTACCAAGAGGTATGTTTGTTAAATAAATAAGTATTCAGATAGGAGGAAGAAATACAATGCAAGCCTTGAGACCAAATATCCTATTTTACTGGCCTAATGCAAAATGAATTTGGGTTACATTTTAATGAGAACAAATTTAATACCTCATAAAGGAATTCTGAAGCCTATTTCTTATTAGTATCTAATTCCGTTTTCCCTTGTGAGCCTCTTTGAAAAAGCACAAACGGAGGGGATTATGTGTATAACTCAGGTGAAAGCAAGCAAGGTTTTTCACTTTTGAGTTCTCCCACTAATGTTACATTACAGTGATATAGTTTGTACTTTTCAAAGCACTCTCAGGTCCATTATCCCAGTTACTCCTTCAGCAACCCTTCCAGATCACTGCTTTTTACCTTATTCTTTTTAATCACAACAATGATGATTTGTACTGAGAAGCAAACATATGAGAAAAATAAACACTAAGTGCCTGACTAAGGAAGCCAGCCAGCCTGTCTGGACATCATGCAGCCTGAGAAGACACCTTGTCACAATGGGCATTTGGGCACACTGATTCAATCATAATTTGGGCTAAAAATAATTGGGTATTTTAATACAAGTATGAAGGAGAACTGTTTTTAAACATGAAAATAAAACAACAGAATGTAAGCGGTAGAATGGAGCTTAAGGGCAAATTAGACTAATCTCCTCACTTCAAGGATATGGCCAGTTGAGTCTCGGTCACACAGTAGCCAAACTTGGTCCACCATCCAAGTTTCCTCACCGCTCATTTGGGGCTTTTTCACTACACTAAGCTTCCTCTAACTAGTTACTTTTTGTATAATGTTTTCTTTTGCAATGAGGCCAAGTGAATTCTAAGTGTTAATTTTTACCTTGAAGCACTGGGTGAAAAACGATATGGTATCTAGTACTGTTAGAGAAACTTCAGTAGCAGCATTGCCTTCAAGTAGTGCCTGATGGAAAATGTCTGCTTCAGTTGTTGTAGAACCTAGGATTAAAAAAAGTAAATTAAAACTGCTTAACACAGAGATTCATGTAAGTTTTGAATGATTTTTTTCCCCAAAAAAACTCAGAGACAGACAAAAAGCAAGGAGGCCCTCAATACCTGCAGACCTAGTGAGTTTCACTGTACTTATTCCTTAATCAAATATGGTATTGGTTAATGAAATCTACTGATTTTTACTTCAGCTCTGTATCAACAGGTCTACAACACATTATTAGGTGCCTACTTCTTTGGAGACAAGATCTCACTGATGAACTATGGTGATGTAACAAGGAAATAACATGGGAGGCATTTTAGGCCATGCCACTAATTACGTGTGCAAAAATGAGAAACTCCTAGAAATTCAGCTACATTATATACGGTAGTGCCCTACGGCCAGATATTTTCAATGATGGCAATGATATGAGACTTGTTTCTAAATCAGAAGAAAAACAAAGCATGAGTCAACTGAAGGAAGTAGGTTTATTAAAGTTTTACAAGCAATAAGAGCAATGCTGAAGGCTGTAAGATTTGCATAGTTTTTAAAGGTCTTGAGTATATTAGCTCAGGGCCTATCGGCTCAAGAAATGTGTTTCTATTATTCCTCCTTATCACAAGGCCACTTTTGCTGGCCCTCTTCTCTGCAACATCCAGAGGACTGCAGGGAAATGGAAGTTTTCTCACTCTTTGACTTTTTATTAATATTTGTTTTTTTTAGAGGATAGCTTCCATTTATATAACTCTCCAGCTTACTTAGCTGGGCAAGATTTCTCTCCTTGTCCTACTTGCTTTGTCAGTACTTCAACCTACGTGAAATATACTTTGTCAAAATAGTATTGACAGTTCTTTATTTTTTGCAGTCACTTCAGCATGTGTAATCCCTTAAAAATCACTGAATAACTCTAAACAAATATTATGTATACTATTATATTAAGATGCTATTATTTGCATTGAAGTTTAACAGTAGCAATGAAGGATATCTAATGTAAATATGAAAACAATTCAGTGGAAAAAATAATTTAATACTGAATGAACTAAGAAAAAAACGACCATTACATGAAATTGCTGAAAAATCCATGCATATTATATAACCATGTATGATGAAATGATTGTATACAAACACACAGATATGCAAATAGACCTATAATATGTATTAAAAATCATTTTCAATTGTTTTGGTTATTTTAGCCAGGTCTTCTTTTAGTTTAGCATTACATGTCTGTCTCAAACAGGCACCCTACACACATTTTCACTTACTGTGATTAAGGGTAAATGAACTTTCCAGGCTACTAAGATGCTGAAGCCGGGCCTGCATTACTCCTGATCTGTTTCGAAGAGCTGGCATGGTTTGCGATTTTCGGTCTACTCCAAAGTGTTTTGACAGCCAGACATCATGTACCCTAAAATAAATTTTAAAGTTAGGAATTGGAGTGCTCTAATAATATATCTCAATGTTAGATGTTTTTTTAACTAAAAAAATTATTAGGTTTCCACATAAACACTATACTATGCTCAAGATTCTTCCAACTATTACTTTGCTTAAATGAGACATCTCTGGAAATTGTATAAAGTTTTAATATGTACTTTAAAAAGCTGATGCTGGTCCGGCCTAGTGGCACGTTGGTTAAGAGCTGGCTTGGAACGCCAGCTCTGAGCAGCAGGGCCCTGGTTCCAATCCCACATAAGGGCCAGTGACGCTGCACCCTCTACATCTAATATGGTGAACAACAGCTCGACCTGGAGCTCGGCTGCCGTGAGTCGCTGGCGACGGCATAGGCTGCAGCACCTACTGCAGTGGGCTGCCGTGAGCTACCGTGTGTGGCGGGCAGTCAGCGTGAGCGGCCAGTAGCTGGTGTGAGCTGCCAAGAGCTGCCGTGAGCGGCCATCCAGAGGCAGGCAACTAATCCACCTCATCCGGTAAGAGAGCAATGATAATACCAACATGGGCCAGTGAAGCAATGTTCTCCACAACTAGACTGAAGAACCAAAGGACAGCAACTTGTCTGTTTCCCTACCCCTGATTCCCCAGTGCTGTTCCCCTCCCCCAATTCCCCAATAAAATCATTAAAAAAAATCTGACGCTATAAGAATATAATTAAGGAGTTTAGAGTTTATTTCCCTCCTTATCCTCAAAACATCAGAGTTAAGTGGACAACACTCTAATAAATATTCAGTCTTTTCTCAGGAGGTGAGGAAGGGCAAGACTCATAAAACAGTGAGAAGGCTACTCAGAGTTGAAATGGGGTGGGGTAGAATTCCCAGATGTTCAAGAATGAGTGTCAATCAAATGTTTTTGGACTTGAGCTAAACTTGGACCAGAAATTTTTATTCTGTAAACATGTCTGTTACGATTTGCAAATTTTTCTTTGTTTTCATCAAATTTTAAGGTTCTATTAAAAAAATTACAACTGGGTCATACAAGAACTAAGGAAGAAAAACAGTTTGTCTAATCTCTAGGAAACATGGTGGGAGGGTCAGCAGAATCTTTGAGGTTAAGGCTCATAGTGGCAGTTACCATGCCAGCTTCAAGTCATGGGGAAAGATAGTGTAAAGTGTCACCTGAATTACCTACTATTAGGATGTTCCAGAGGCTCAGCAATTATAAACCCCATCTGAACAGCCTCTTTAGTTTTTGGAAGTGCCATGGAATTTAACTTTTAAAAAAGAGAACTCCTATTTGAGTTCCTTAAAATACGAACTCTACCCCTAAAATATATCTCATTGAAATAAGCAAGTAATCTTTTCCTTAGGGTCCCACAAACATTTTTTTAGGTATTTATTTCACTAAGACTTAAATAGCAAAAAGAAAAGACAGATAATATATAATGTATATCCCAATCACTGTTGGGGATTTCTGTTTACCTTAATAACTGAGATAAGTATTGACAGGTTGTAGATAAAAGTACAGACCATATAGTTGTCCTCACTTTATGGATTCCTGCCTTCACCTGGATCTAGCCCTTTCTCACATCCTTCAGAAAAGATAGCATCTGTTTGAGGATTAGAACAGAAACTCTGTGTATCAGGCTAACCATTACCCTTTGGAAACTTAAAATATATCAATTCACATTACTTTAATTTAAACTTTGAGTTGAGACGTAATAAATCATGGGTTGTCTTAATGTTAATTCAAAATGAATAATCTAGGTTTTACATAATGTGATCAAGACCGCCCTCTGTTGGAAGAAAAGGGAAAAAGTGGAAATTGCAGTGCTATGGGAGTTACCTTGCTATGTTTCTTTTCCCCATATATCTAAAGTGAAACAAACATACTCTAGAAAAAAAAAATAGCATGTTAGTCAAGTATTGCCATTCTCTGCAATTTCACAAGTAATATTTGAAAAGTCATGTTTTACGAAGAATGCTTATTTAAATCATATTACAACATATGTTTTGGTAGAGAGAAATAAATGTACACACAACTACTTGCAGGCTTGTCATCATATACAATTTTAACAACATGTTAAAATAAAACCCATCAATGAATATCATCCTTTGTGCTCTATAATGTATCATAGGAAAGGTTTCTAGTATAAACATTAATACCTAAAAAACGGTTCTTAAGTCCTAAATATTGGGACACATACAAAAGTAGATAGGATAGCATATTAAACTCCCATGGACCCAGCACACACCAGCTTCAACAATAACCAATTTGTGGCCATTCTTGTTTAACCTCTTCCCTGAACAGGTCCCCTGCTCTCCCTCCACCCTCCCTACCTCCTGTATTTTCCAAAGTAAATCCCCAACATTATACATTTTCACTAGTAAATATATCAATATAATTAGTTTATTTTCTTTTTATTCTTAACTGCTGTTTTATTTGCTGACACTTTCTGCAAAATTTTGAAAAACTTTAATATTTTTGCATTGATTATCCTCTTTGTGTTTTGGTAGACATGCACATACAATATGATATATGTATAGTCTTTATTTAAATTTTTCATAGATTTTATTCTAATTTTTCTTGTAGTTTTCAATAATAATGTAAAATTAGCTCAGCATACAATATAAAACAACTTCCCACCTCTACCTAGGAAAAAAGACAAGATTTTCCCCCCAGTGCCTTGGACTGGAGATACCCATTATCTGTTATCTGTATCTATATCTATATACCTGTACCTGTATCTATATATCTAACTATAGATATACATTCACTTAAGTGGGTAGAATTAGCTCTACATAAGAGCTAAATTCTACAAATTCTAAATTCCAATAATTTAAGCTGTCCCATTAAGCCAGCATCTGATGAAAATGAATGATTTAGGACAGCTGACGCTACTTCTAGTTTTCCAGATCACAGAAAGACTCCTGCTGGGCTGTAAAGATGGTCTATTATTAGCCAGTGTTTTCTATAGTATCACAAGATTCCATCTCCATGTTTTCCTTCTATGTGTGAAGAACCTGTAATTCAGCCCCTGTAGTATCAAAATAGTTTAACATTTCCTACATTCATTAGCAAATAACCTGCTGAAACCAACACAAAAGTAGTATTTTATTATACATAAAAATGAAGCTCCCCCAAATAAGGGGAATTTTATTGAAAATAAATTAATATAACTTACTCCAGAAGTATGAGAATGTTTATGAGCTCCTGAGGAGATACTTTATTCCAGTAAGTTAACAGAGTATCTGAAAATAGAAACATAAAGTGTTAGATCTTGAAAACAATTACAGCAAATAGCATTGTGAACCTTAAGCACCAATAATCTAGCTTCAACAATCAACTCACAGCCAGTTCTGTTTTATCCATATCCTCCTCTCCCATCCCACTGCCCAATACACACATTGCAGTCTTCTGAATTAATTCCAAATATATCCTTTAATCTGTAATTATTTCAAATTCAACAATTATTTTTATTTATTTTGAAAATGTTCTTTTGGATAGCTTATCCCAATTTCATATCATCCCTGAAGATGGAGGAAGGGAAGCAGACCTGGAGTTTTTAATGAAGTTCCTATTTAAAAAAATTTTAAAATATATTAAAATATAGCTAACATAAAATGTTATATTAATTTCAGGTGTACACCATAGTTATTCAACACTTATATACCTAAAGAAGTGATCACCACAAGTCCAGCAACCACCTGACACAATACCACACTATTACAATATTATTGACTTTATTCTCCATGCTGTACATTATATCACCATGACTCATTTGTTTTATACCTGGAAATTTTAACCTCTATTCACCTTTACCTTTTTCCCCTCTTTTCGAATTTTCCAATTACAGTTGACATCCAACATTAGATTAGTTTCAGGTGTACAGCATAGTGGTTAGACATTTATATAATTTAAGAAGTGATCTCCCTGACTAGTCTAGTACCCACCTGGCACTATACATATTTATCACCATGTACACCAAGTCTGCCGTACTACACTCAACACGATTCCCTTGAGGTCCCATCCATGTTGTTGCAGATGGCAAGATTTCATTCTTTTTTTATGACTAGGTACTATTCCATTGTATATATGTACCACCTCTTCTTTATCCACTCATCCATTCAGGGACACCCAGGCTGCCTCCACATGTTGGCCGTTGTAAATAGTTCTGCAATTGAACATATGGATGCACATGTCCCCTTGAAGTAGCATTTTCAGGTTTTTGGATAAACACACAGAAGTGGGATTAGTAGGTCTTTCTCTGTCTCATCACAGCCTTTGTTTTGATGTCTATTTTGTCTGGTATAAATATTTTTTTGTTTGTTTCCATTTTCATGAAATACCTGTTTCCATCCCTTTCCTTTCAGTCTGTGTGTCTTTCAATCTGAAGTGAGTCTCTTGTAGGCAGCATATGTGAGGGTCTTGTTTTCTTCTCCACTCAGCCACCCTGTATCTTTTGATTGGAGCATTTAATCCATTTATACTTAAAATAATGGGTGACAGACAGATATGTAGTTACTGCCACTTTACCATTCATATTCTTATCTTTAAAAAGAAATCTTAAAGCAGCCTAAGATTTCTTTTCCTATTGGATTGGTGGTAATGAACTCCTTTAGGTTTTTCTTGTCTGGCAAGCTTTTTATCTGTCTTTGATTCTAAATGATAGCTTTCCTAGGTAGAGTAATCTTGGTTGTAGATCCTTCCTTTTCATTATTTGGAATATTTTCTGCCAATCCCTTCTTGCCTGCAAAGTTTCTGTTGAGAAATCAGCTCACAGTCTTATGGGAGCTCCCTTGTAGATAACTGCTTTTCTCTTGCTGCTTTTTAGGTTCTGTCTTTACCCTTTGGCATTTTAATTATGATATGTCTTGGTGTGGGCCTCTTTGAGAGCATCTTGTTTGGGACTCTATGCTTCCTGGGCTCGAATATCCTTCTCCATCACCAGATTTGGTAAGTTTTCTGTCATTATTTCCTCAAATAGGTTTTGAATTCCTTGCTCTCTCTCCTCTTCTGTACCCCAATGATGTAAATGTTGATACGCCTGATGTTGTCTCAGAGGCCCCTTAACCTGTCCTCATTTTGTTGCATTTTTGTTTTTGCTATTCTAATTGGGTGCTTTCTGCTACTGTACCTCCTAAATTGCTGATTCAGTCCTCTGCTTCATTTATTCTACTGTTGATTCCCTCAAATGTATTCGTTTCAGTTATTGTATTCTTCATTTCTAACTGGTTCTTTTTTGTTGTTTTCTCTCTCCATTTTGATGTTTCCTATCTTTGTTGAAGTTCTGATATTACTGAGCATCCTTAAAAACAGTGTTTGGAACTCCGAGTCTGGTAGATCACTGGTCTCCCTTTTGTTCAGTTCTTTCCCTGGAGCTTTGTTTTCTTCCTTTATTTGGGACCCGTTTCTTTGTCTCCCTATTTTGGCTGTCTCCTTGTGTTTGTTTCTCTGTATTATGTAGGGATGCTATTCCTCCTGGTATTGGTAGAGCGGCCTTATGTCGTAGGTGTACTGTGGGGCCCAGTGGCACAGTGTCCCTGGTCACCTGAGCCAGTTGCTCCAGGTGTGTCCTTCTATTGTAGTTGAGCCTTGCTTGCGGTTTGCACGTCAATGGAAGTGACTGACCCTTGGGCTGATTGGTGCCTTGAGAAGCCAACCTATGAACCGAGGACAGGTGCTGCTAGTGCCGGGCTTAGGGCTGCTCAGCCAGAGGTACGGGAGATGCTGGCGCCAGATGCTGCTTGTTTAGGTTTTGTGAACCTTTGAGAGATTGTAGGAAAGTCTGCAGCATGAGCCAAGACAGACAACTTGTATGGAGAAGCTGGAGAAAGCAGCTTGTGTGTGCCCAAAAGTTGGGTGCAGTCTCAGGGCCAAAGAACAGTGTCACACAGGTTGTTGGAGACTCAGATATGGATCCTCCCATGCTATGTGGGGGGAGGGCTCAAAGAACCAAAGGTGCCTGTCAGCACTTTTGTCTGAAAAAATAAAAAAGCTGCCCCGCCAGCCCTTACCCTGCAGCCAGACAATTCTGTTCCTCCCCTTATGTCCCTGGCGCTTTCCAAGCTGCTGCCCTAGTGCTGGAGCTCATCGCAAGTGAGTCCGTCAGTAAGTCCATGTGCAAGCCCGGGGCATCTGGGATTCCAGCAGCCCTTTGTCTCACTCAGCCACAATCTCCACTGGTTTTCACAAATAGAAATTTGTGGGAACTTCTCTCCCAGGCACTAAAACCTTGGGTTGGGGAGCCTGGTGTGAGGCTGGGACCCCTCGCTCCTCTGGGGGTGGGAGATCTCCACAGCTGATATCCCTCCTGATTTTTAATGATCACATGTGGGTGTGGGAACAACCCATTCCATGTCTCTGCCTTCCTACCAGTCTTGATGTGGCTTCCGTATGTCCTCAATCATAGGGCTTTGTTTCAGCTAGACTTCAGGTGATTCTGTGATGGTTATTTTGTAATTTAGTTGTAATTCCGCTGTAGTTGCGAGAACAGGTAAGCACAACATTTACCTACTCTGCCATCTTGACTGGAAATCTGAACTTCCTAAAACTTTATGCAAGATGATGCATTTATGTGATTTTTTTTTGGGGGGTGGGAGGTAGCCAAGTGCCTTTACCTGGTACTCAAAGGGCTCTCTGAACCAAAAAGTTTGAGAACTGTAAACTATAGCAGGAGAAAAGTTAGATAATTTTTTCCACTCTTTACATTTGGACTGTAAACTCTGATGTCTTGGTAACACACACACACAGACACACACATCCCATTTCAGATACAAAAGTACTTTAAATCTATCACATGTACTTCTCTTTCTACCTATTTCTCTTTCTTGTAAAATATATATGCTTTATTTTAAAGAATTTTTTCATAAGAAACGATGATGAAAAAGCTTAAGAAATCATATATTAAAATTACATATAAGGAAACTATAGAAATAGCCTCTATCTATACCCTACTGTTGGCTGGTTCAAAAGCTCCCAAGGGCCTCAGGTTATAATGTATTGGGTGACTCCTCATCCTTGGACCTGGGACAGCCTCTTGCAGTGTCATAAGATACTCAGAATCACATGAAATCTTTTGTCAACTTTCAAAACTGTGAACTCCTTTATGTCAGTTTGCAATAAAAAATAATGACCCGGGCCGGCCGAGTGGCGCCGTTGGTTAAGAACTGGCTTGGGATGCCAGTGGGCCCCAGTTTGGATCCCACATATGAGGGCCAGTGACACTGCCCTCTACAGCTAAGATGCTAAACAACAGCTCAACCTGGAGCTGGGCTGCCATGAGTTGTCGGCGATGGCATAGGCTGCAGCCCCTGCTGCAGTGGGTTGCCATAAGCTACCGTATGTGGCCAGCCGCCAGCGTGAGCGGCCAGCAGCTGGTGTGAGCTGCCAAGAGTCGCTGTGAGCGGCTGTCCAGAGGCCGGTGACCGTTCTGCCTCACCCGGGAAGAGCACAATGATAATACCAACATGGGCCAGTGAAGCAACGTCCTCCACAACCAGCCTGAAGCACAAAAGGACAGCAACTTGTCTGCTCCCCTTCCCCCAATTCCCCAATAAAATCTTTTTAAAAGATAATAATAATGACCTTTGTTATCCTTGGTTTCTTCATCAATAAATCTGTGATAGAGATTTCTGGCTACAGAACCTGTAATAGACTTTTTTGGTTCATGTCGGATCTTATAATTACTAAGTACTGCCTTGTTGATTTCTTTAATAACATCATCAATTTGACAATAGGTTAAGTGAAATTCCATGTATGCAGGAATGTCATTAAATTTATTTGAAGTTATAAAATGCATTTCTTTAATATTTCTTTGTTTTTTAGAGGGCTTCTTTGTGCACGCAGGTTTGACTGTTTCTTCAGGGTCAAGAACAACATTAACAAAGTTCTGGTTACTGTTACTTGAGGCAAATGGGGAGAAATATTTTGAAATGTTCTACATCTTTATAATCTTCAAAAGATTCACAGAATTCCAAGAATTACTTAGGAAATCCTTATTTTTAGTAAAGTTCAATTCTATTACTCAGCAGCATGAAAAAAGAAATACCCATGGTGCTCTGGAGTCCTTTATATTTGAGTGAATTGTTAGTTTGTTTATTTATTTCAGATACAGTTGACATTTAGTACTATATTAGTTTTAGGTGTATAACATAAAGTTTAGGCCTTTATATAATCTATTCAGTGATTCCCCCTGTATTAGCCTAGTACACCCCTGGCACTATACATAGTTGTTGCAACATTTACTACATTCTCTATGCTGTACTTTACACCCCCATGACTATTTTGTAACTACCCATTTATATTTCTTAATCCCTTCACCTTTTTCACCCAGCTCCCCAACCACCTCCCCTCTTTATTAGTTTGTTCTTGACACTGAAGTTCCAATTCCAATTTATTTTTAAGTTCACTTACTACAATGATCTCAGCTCCTATTTTATTTAACATAGTATTCAGGGTAGGTTCTTGACCTTGCGAAAGTCTGGGAGCAAAGCGCCCATTCAGAGCTGAGTCACAAGCCACGCAAAGCCTGGAAGCCCAGGATTCGAGACGCGATGCTAGGAGCAAAATTCAAATTGCCTGGTGGGAGGACACCACACAGGCGCACTCGTTTTACCTGTTTATTTCCAACATACCTACCTATGAAGATTAAAAAAAAAAAAAGCAAATTGCCACCACTGATCTTTCCAATCCTTTTTCATCCAACTCAGATATAGCTAATAGTGTCAGTGGATCCTCTTCCAAATGTAAACGTCTTGTAGGTATCGAGCGAGTAGGAAAACGACCAAATTGCCAGCCTAGCTAGAACCTACTGAAGAGAGCGATGGAGGACTAGGCAATGTGGTCCATATGGAGGGGGGTGTGTGTGGGAAATTTGACTTTACTTCCTATTGTTTTTAAAATTATAAGTACTAATAGTTTACAAAGATTATAAAATACTGATCATCAAGAATAGAAAATGCTAGAATTAAGTCAAATTAAATTTGTTTAAGCAAAAATAAAGCTAGCAGTGACTTCTGGTCTCCCCCATGCCTTCGCGTGCTTTTCTACTTGGAGAGGCTGGGTCTCCCAGAAGTCAGTGGGTTTCCGGCCTCTTCAAACGGGCGGTCGAAGTCGCCATCTTCTCGCCCGCGAACAGCCTCGTCCTGTGAAAATGCTGAGGCCTCCTTTCCACCAATAATCCAGTACCATCTATCCATTTGTCAGCCATCTGTAAGCCACCGAACACCCGCCCCGTGCCGTGAGGCAGCTTCACAGAAGGTCTGTAAAAGCGCTAACGGGCTCATCCCTGCCTCGGTACAATTCTAGTCAGCAGCTCTTCGGCCTTTTTTACGGCAGTGGCGTTGTCGAGCCGTTGGCCTCTCGCAACCAGCTCCAAATCCCAAAACAGTAAGGCATGATGCAGGGAGGGAGCATGGGTGGAGGAGACAAGGGATTTGAAAAGAAACCTCCAAAAAGAGATAAACTGCAGTTAAGTGTATGTGACGTGTCGACTGACGATTTTAAAAAAACATGGCTGACGCTAAAGGAACTCCACGACAAAGAGGTACAACGTTTACAGGCAAAATTAAACAGTTTGAGGAAAGAGCGATTGTTAAACAAAAGGTGGGCAGGTTCCAGAGCCAAAATTAAAGAGTTGACTGAGCAACAAGAAGCCCTCAGTGCCGCCATTAATGAGTTCCGAGATAAGTTACGCTCAAAAACATGTGACCGGTGTACAGTGAGTGAAACACACAGGAATACACTACAGCAAGAACTTAATGATGTCCAACAACAAAATCTTAAGTTTATTGCTGAGCTCACAGCAGAAAGGAATAAATTAAGAGAAGAAAATAAATTGCTTTCTGAAAAACTAAAATTTACTCAGCAACAGTTTCAACTTTTTTCTGATAGCAATGATGACATAATTCCTTGTTCTCAAATGACTATGCCAGTTTTTTCCGTCAGGGAGCCTGTGCAAGGAAACCAGGCATATCTGCCTGTGAAACTGACAAAGCAATCGAATACTGAACAGATGAAATCTGGAGGAGAAAAGGAACAGCAAGAAAGTCCAAAGTTTCCAAATCCATTTCATAGTCAGGACCTCTTTGAGGTGCCTCAGACCTCTTTTGAGAAGATTTCTCCTGATAGCAGTAAGCCTGCCCCAGGAGACGTTTCCGACTTGAAGCTATCTGGAAGTTTTCCTTTAATATTTGCACAAAGTCCTCAAAGGGGGCGTGAATTCCAAGTTGTCTCAAACCCTTTAGAAGACAAGCCTGGCCAGCCAAAAACGAAACAGACCATCACACACAAGACCTCCTCACAAAAGTCTGGAACTCAGAAGGACTTCTCCTGGAGCTTTTCCAGTGTTTCTACAGGAGAAAAACCAGCAACTCAAGTAGTATCTGAAACTTCAGAGGAAAGTATGCCTGATTATAACAGAAGCCCAATTTTCTCTTTTACCCACAGAAAGGACACACACTCTGCATATGTATTTCCTTTTGACTATACTTTAAGTGGGAAAAGAAGATATTCAATTGCTATGTCTCAACACAACACTGGGTTGAGAGATGGCAGAAGCCAGACACCTTTCAATGAAAAATCGACTCTGAGGAAGAATACTGATGAATCTACAGGTGCAACAGGGGATGGTACTGATAAGCCTCAACAGGATCCCCAGAGTCCCATTTTGGAGAGTCGGATAAAGAGAAAAGCCAGGGTGCAGTCAGAAAGAAGGTGGAAGTAGCTTTCCCTCAAACTCTCTTTAAGGAAACTGCTTTTCTTCCACGAGAGGGCAGTCTTCCTGTCAACTGGCACTATCTTTTGACACTATGTAACTGATAACTCTTGACTAATTCCATTTCATGATAAGGCACTAAGACTTTAAAAAAAGTTTGGCAAATGTCTGAGACTTTGAAACATTGAACTATTGCCAGTTAATAAAACACAGCTATAAAGAGAGAAGGATATTCATTCTTCAGAATCCTTCTACTTCCAAATAAAAGTGTAGGTATCTACCATCTTTTTGTTGAAAATTAAGTTGCTACTGTTTTTGAACCAATAAAAAAGAAAGTCAAGAGAAGACCTGAAAGGGGTGGACTTGTAAGAGTTCAACATTTAAATGCATATACAGTGACTAAAATATTTACCGGACAAGACAGTTAAAATACATCCATTGACAAGGATCCAGAAGTCAGTATTTTTCAGAATAAAATGAATATGACTTTACGGATACAGATACCATACAGCATGACTTTATATGTACAAAAGATAAAAAGGAGATGTGACATAGATTGTATAATAGTTATTAAAAATATGCTTTTAAAAATCAAAAAACAGGGCCGGCCGAGTGGCACAATTGGTTAAGAACTGGCTTGGGACACCACAGGGCCCCGGTTCGGATCCCAAATATGAGGGCCAGTGACACTGCCCTCCACACACACAAAAAAAAAATCAAAAAAAAAAATCAAAAAGCTTGCTCAAGAGTTTGAGCTCTGAGCAACAGCGGTTCGAGTCCGGCCCGAGCTGAGCTGCCAACAGGTGGCAGGATGGCTCGGCTAAAAAAAAAAAAAAAAGCAAAAAGCAAAAGCAGAAGAAAAAACTAATTAACAAAGACCAAATAAAAAATTAACAACCAAGGTCAACATTTAGAAGAAAAGGAAGAACTATGAAGTTCTCAAGAAATGAAGCAGTCATGGTTTCCCCCATGACATTAAAGCAGCAGCCAGAGG
This sequence comes from Hipposideros armiger, assembly GCF_001890085.2. Classification (NCBI taxonomy): domain Eukaryota; kingdom Metazoa; phylum Chordata; class Mammalia; order Chiroptera; family Hipposideridae; genus Hipposideros; species Hipposideros armiger. The sequence goes on along the minus strand of NW_017731858.1, from coordinate 213,490 downwards.
TCACTGGTTATCACAGGATATGGTATGTATGTGTGTGCTTGTGTGTGTGTATACACATGTATGCATGTGTACTGGAGTGATAGAACTAGTCAGCAGTGTATCTCCCCTTCCTCCTTTCTTCTCTACCTCCCACCCCAATCTTATTTTCCCTGGCAGCAAGAGGCTTGTCCCTGGTTATCACATTCTAAAGGTGTGTGCGTGTGTGTGTGTGTGTACACACACGTGTATGCATGTGTATTCGAGTGTCAGCAATGCATCTCCCCTTCCTCCTTTCTTCTCTCCCTGCACCCCAATCTTACTTTTGCTGAGCTGTGGTGGTATTCGACTATATATATATATATTTTTTATTTATTTTAGGTGAGCCATCCTGCCACCTGTTGGCAGTGCAGCGGCAGCTCATCACCCTATGAAGAAACCCGGTACGTATCAGCAGTCACCTTCCATATTCCCCCACTTTTCATCTTGTGGGATGACAGAAACAGTGAGCTGTGGCTGTAGTTGTTAACTAATCCATTGTTATCTCCTGGAACAAAATGCCACTGAGTTGAAAATGTTCTCCCCTTTAC
>NW_017731858.1:119259-211654 GCF_001890085.2 Hipposideros armiger | reverse complement strand
ATAGCCGCAATATACTCTTTGACTTTTACTCTAAATCATATATTCTTAGAACTTAAAGATTCTAGTTATTTTGGTTTTTTTTTTAGGTGAGCCATCCTGCCACCTGTTGGCAGCTCAGCTCAGGCCAGACTCGAACCACTGTTGCTGAGACCTCAAACCCTTGAGCGAGCTGCTAACCAACTGAGCCACTCGGCCGGCCCTCTAGTTATTTTGTTACTATTTATGGATATACTTTAGAATTTACTCATATCTAGCTATTGATCTGTCTTAATGTCTCTCTATCAACTTATTTTATGTTTTTGTATCTTGCATTATTACAAAAAGATTTAAAGTAATATTTTCTAAAAATAGAAAATAAGTGAAAGATAATGATCAGAACCCAGGTGCTTTTATGTTCTTTATTCCTCCATATACATATACATATATATCTATATATATGCATATATATCTTTATATATATGTGTATATATATATATATGTTTATTTTAGCAAAAATATTCAGAAAAGGAAGAAAGGGTAGGGAATTGTGCAAGTAAATGTGGTATTTGGGGATAAGCTAACCTTCTGATTTTACTTCCAGAGGACATGTAGTTTATGAAAATCCTTTGGTTATATTCTATCATATACTGTGAAGAAGAACTGGTAATACTAGTATGGTTATATGCTATCATATAATGTAAAGAGGGACTGGTAATACTAGTAAATAACAGAATCACATACCAAGGGAAAAGAAAAAGCAGAGCCTGACGAGGAACCTGACACCATACAGTGGTACTGCGAAGATAACGACATTCCTTACCCTCAAAGAACTCTTCCTGTGTTTTTGTTTGCTTCTGGTTTTCCAAATCCTGGGTTAAATAAAAGCTAAAGTATTTAATATTACTTCTGGTTATTATTTCTTTCTGTTTACATTGGTCTTTTAATGCATTATATGTTCTGCTCAAAAAACTGTTTAGTACTTTTAAAACTATTGGCTCATTTTAGTAACTAATTTTTTTAGCTTAATGAAAGTTATTTTGAAAATATGGCAAGAGTCTAAGGCACTTCAAACATTTAAATACACGTAAGACCAGAGTAAGTGTGACATGGTATAAAGGAATCCATAAATACGTGGAGAACTATACTATGTTTGTCTAGTTGCAAATATATAGCCAATTCCTCTAATACAATTCAACCTTTATCGTTAGAGTTGTGCAATTATTAATAAAAATATGGTACTAGTACATGTAGTTCTTCATGTCTTTTATGACCATGGAATATAAAAGTTGAAAATACTGTGTCAATTTTATATAGACGCCATTTATATAAAAAGTCACATAATACATCCACTTAGATAAAACCAACTGAAGAGATTTCCTTTTGTGAGTTTGATATTTCTTTAAAGTCCCATCTTTTATTTTTAAACCAGAAACCTACCAGCCCAGGTCTAAGTTGCTGATGATCAACGTCATCTCAACTTGCTTACTCGAAAATAATGGGCAAGCCTCAGACGCCGGGTGGAAAATGACTGTGGCTGTATCCCGAAGCAGGGCAGGAGGGATCCCCAGGAGGCTCCTGAGACCTCCAGGGAACTCCGCTCTCCGTGGATTCTTTGTACCCGGGACCGGCCAGCAGACATACCCTAGTGCGCCTTCGTGTGTCTCCACCCCCATTGTGCCCAAGAGGCACCTTCGCACACCTCCTGCACAGCACCCCACCTGCCGGCCTCTGCCAGTAATTAATTTTTAAATTAAAAAAAAGTTATTCAAAAAGTCAAACCTATATGACGAAAATGAACCTATTTTAAGATAAAATACAGGAACATTTTTAAGGTGAAACTCTTCAAAGATCTATTTCTAATGAGGATGTGTTCTTCATACAGATGACAGTGAAATATTTGTTGCATGAAACTGGGAGCCTGTGAGGGTGGATATCTAGTCGAGTCCAGGCTTAATATGCTGGTAACTCACCTTCAGAAATCATTTTCACTATATATAGGTAGCACATCAAGAGGCTTCTGATTTCATACTGATCCAATCGGTTATACTGGGATACACTGCTCCTTGTAGAAGAACTCTGTCGCGTCTGTAACATAAATACAGGATTTTTGTGAACAATATTGTTACTATAGTTTCCCATTGTCTTTAGCTCAGTAACTATTTTTATGATTAGTCCTGCTTGGGAAAATTCTAAGCATAAATCCAAATTTTATATCACACTTGGAAGGGAAACGGGGCATTAGTTGCTACAGCTCCTCGTAATATCACTGGAAATTACCTTGGGGTCTTCATCAAGGTATAGCCATGAATACTATGTTTCATCTCCATAGGTCCTGTGTTTTCGTAGTAAAAATTTTAACTACCGTGTTTTCCCCAAAATAAGACCTCACCGGAAAATAAGCCCTAGCATGATTTTTCAGGGTGCTTGTAATATAAGCCCTACCCCAAACATAAGCCCCAGTTAAGATCGTCAGCCAGACATAACTGTTTGAATAAATGTAGATTTTTGTACATGAATAAATGAATAAATTTATTCGTTGGAGCAAAAATTAATATAAGACCCAGTCTTATTTTCGGGGAAACACAGTAATATGTGGCTATTCCAGGGGAAAAAATAGCTTTTTATAATGAGGAGGAACTTAACTAAATTACATGGAAGCATAAGAACCACTACTTAAAGTCTTTAATTTGAATCTCTCCTTGGAGTTTATTAAAATCCAAATTCCAAACAATAGGTCAGAAAATCTATCTTTAAAAAGGCTAAGGATATTACAAGATCATTACATTAAGGAGGACCCAGTAACACTTCACATCTTAGAGTGTGTACAAAGTAGTGATGTTCCTATTATTTAATTACTTTTGTTAAAGTATCAGTTGTTAAGCATGACAAGATCTGATCTATTTAGGGATTTATATGAATAGAATTAGAATCTCCTAAAGAATTCACACTTGTTAAAAACCAGTCCTCTGAGTTGAGCTAAACTGGGCTGGGGATCTACTTTTACTAAAATAGGATTTACTAAGAAAGAACTTTCACTTGGAGCAAAACGTCTAGGTTTTTAATGTGTGCTAGCTGTGTGACTACTATCAAGTCATTTAACCTCTTTGTCCTTTGTCTCACCTATGAGTGTCTGTTGTCTTAATTCTAAATGGTGTGAAATAGAAACCTTTGAGAATAAGTTACTGTTTACCCAAAGGTTCTCGGGGTGGTTCCCAACCAGCAGAATCAGCATCACCTGGGACCTTCGACATATAAATTAGCAGGCCCCATCCCAGACCCACTGAATCAGAAACTATGGGGCCGAGGCCCAGCGTCTATTTTTATTAAGCCCTCCAGGTGACTCTAATGCATACTAAGAGCACCATAATACTGGAGCAAAAGCGCTGGAATTAGAATATCTGGGTTCATGTCTGGCCGTGCCAGAGCTGTGTGACTGTCCTAAGTCACAATCTCAGTTTCATTTGGAAATTGAGAGTTGAAATTAATTTATTTTTATGGACCTAACTAATTTTATATGATTCTATGATTTTACTTGTACACAGCTGCACGACAAGGCTTTACTGGTCTAAAATGAGGTTTTTCTGACTCAAGGCAGGCATATCCTACAAACTTGAATTCCAGGCTTGAAAAAATGAGATGGAAGAGTTGAAGAATATATTCTGATGAAGTGATGCTGGGATCCTCAGTTTGGGGACCTAATTTTCCTTCTCCCAAGTTAATGTCACTACTCTATTACAAAAGAATGAAAGGCTGAATCAATCCTGCCAGGAAGTTATGTGTTTTAAGTGACAAGGAACATCAGATATTTTAAAGTTTCCCTCTCTAGAACAGGTTACAGTGCAGTGCAGGGTTTAAGGAGGTATTGAGTTAGGGCTCTTAAAGATGAATGTCCTAGCCCCTATAAACAGTTTAAGACATCCAGGCAGCAGCTGCCAGAATAGGAAGCAACTGCTAAAATATCCAAAAATTATGGAATGCTCTTTATAAATCCAGAACAGAGAGCCTCTTAATCACTTAATCATATGAACAGAAAGAAGGTGGTTGCCTAACACATCACCAGAGTTATCCTATTTACTTAGGTTCTTACATTTTCCCCAGTGCTGCCCTGATCTGGAAATCCTGTTGCTCCTTCTGGGATGAGGGAACCTCTTGAGTCTTCTCTCTTAATACCATGTTGTCCATTTTGAAAAGACCCATAAGCTGGGAAAAAAAGCCAAGTCCTTGTTAGCAACAGGAGGAACTGTCAAAAATATATTTTAAAGTAAGTACTGGGTTAACTGATGTGAAGCTATATTTTAGGGATTAAATCTTCGTTATATGAAAGTGTGATGTTTATATATTATAGCAAACCACATAACAAGCCAAATGAAGGGTAAGCATTTTTTTTTACCTCTTGAAACACTTTACTCTGTATAAAATTACAAGAAATTTCTTGAAAGTCATCAAATAAAGCCACTCAATTTGAGAGAGAATTTTACAGATAAGCAAACTTTGGCCCAGAAAAGGGAGGTGTCTTGTCCAAGACTGGAGACAGATAAGAGGATTAAAAGCCAGTGTTTTTCTCATTATCAGTATACTAAACTACATTTTAAACAAGCTTAGACAAGGAAACCTAAGCAAAGAAATGTGGCTGCAAGTGTGAGTTAGACTGTAATTGAACTTTACTAGAGATCATGCTATGTACAGTTTTTATTATGAAATAGTTCAAAAAATAGAGAGGACAGGGTACATTTCTAAATAGCCATGCGACATGTCTTCACAGGACTTAATTACCGGTGTCTTTGTCAGTGCTCAGACTCCCTCTATTTGTAGGTGAGGTGAAGCCACATGCAAATTCATCCCTGGATGCCTGTAACACAATGTGATACCTCTGAGATTTAAACGAATTTGTACACTAGGGTAAGAAATTGGGATTAACAGAATAAGATGCTACCCTGACCTTACATAAAGCTCACTATGAAAGTCGAACTCAGGTATCAGTACTGCTATTTAGGTGACAAATATTTATAAAATGGGTACTAGCAAAGCGCTGTAACCATGACCTCTGGCTAAGACACATAACTCTAGATGGCTGATGAAAGCTGCAACTGGTACAGTCTGGTTCAGTTCTCCTGCTTGGAACCAGGGACAATGCTAGAAGGAGGGGTTTGACCAGAAGCCCTAGGTGAACTTGAGCTGCAAAAGAAAAATCAGAGAAGTAAAATATTTCCAAATATCACTGTCAAATGTTGTGGAGTAAGTGTACGCATGAGCTACTTTGTGAAGAAAGATCAGCCTGATACCCAGGCAGGTGATATAACTGGGGGCTAAAGGCAGTCAAGCCATCAGGGAGGCTTAAAAGCATCTCTCTCAGGAACCCAGGGTAGGCTTGACAAATCAAGACAGGGGGATTTCCAAAGAAAGCTGTAAGGGACACAGTTTAACCTGCCATCCAACAATCTGCCATGGCTACTGAAAGTGTGAAGGTGATCTTGGGCCATACAGAATGGAGGGGAGGTGGGGCAGGTGTTAACAGTCCCACTGGGCAGACTACAAAGTGTACAATTCTGAGCACCACATTTTAATAGGGTGATTGGGTAAATAGAGTCTATATAGAAGAGTAAAACCAAGAATGGAAAGGGTTTGGAATGACAAATGATGAGTGGACACAGCTGGTCTGGAGAAAAATTAAGATGGTACATTGTGTAAAGGGTACCATGTGGAGGTGGGAATAGATTTTTCTGTGTACTATCTCTAGAAGGCGAAACTAGAACAAGTAGATAGAAAACCTTTTAGGTCTAATGTGAGAAGGAAAGCTTTCATTATCACAATGGCAAAAGGCTTTTTTTGCTAAATGGGAGACTTATCACCTCCAAAGTTCCTTTCAACTCTTAAGATTCTAAGCAGAGAAAAAGGCACAGACCAGTTGTGATGAGCTAAAAGCAACTCATCAAGAAGTGCTGAAAAGAGGTTGCCAAGGGAAGGGAGAAGCAGTGGAATACAGTTCAATCCCTGTAGCCTAACATTTTGGAGGTGAAGAATCTTTTGTTCAGTTTCCAAGTTGAATAAATAATGAAGGTACAGAACAATACCAAATCTTAAAACACTGGGTGCAAGGGACTGTTGGTGTTCTCTTGGAACTTGTCACTCAAAGTGTGGTCCTTGGACCAGAAGCAGCCAAAAGCTTGTTGGAAATGCATCGTCTTAAGCTCCACCCAGACCTGCTGAATTAGCATCTTTGTTTTAAAATTTTCTCCAGGGAATTCATATGTACAATGTGCATTAAAGTTTGGGAAGCACTGCTCTAGGAAAAAGTGTAAATGTACTCGTAAAAATGCAGTGAAGAGTGAACCATTAAGATTGAGATCATACAGCATATGATCCCAATTTCAAATGCATTCAACAAAACAGGATAAAATGCCAATGGAAATACATGACTACCTACAGAATTAGGCATGGCTGCACAAGAATCACGTCCTGCTAATCGCTGTATATTTTCCAAAAGCAGTCCAACAAATGGGAGGTACAATTGTGCTATTTTGGCTTGCTGGTTCTGAAAGATAATTATGAAAAGCTTAATAGGTATAAAATATGTATCTATTACAAATCAAGTTGGCTCCATCTATCAGTTTAAAGACTAAAACCGGGCTAATATCCATAACAAATTAGTGAAGCATGAGTCTATTTATACTTATGGTCTCAAAACTAATTACCATACCACAGAACTTTCTTGGTATTTAGATTTATATACAATACAGAGTCAACTCCCATCCCTCAAACATAACTACAAAAAGTAAAAGGCAAAAGTTTCTATTTTTTAAATAGCTGTCAACCTATTAAGCAGATCATATTAGTCATATTCTTTAACTCCACTGAGGGGTTCAGTTTCATGAGAGCAGGGATAGTGTCTGTCTTATTCACTGCTTCATCCCCAGTGCCTGGGCACATAGCAGATGGCCAATATACATTAGCTGAACGAATGGAATAAGTGAAGAAACAATAAATTACTGTATTCATTAAAAAAACAGTTTTTGCTTTGATTAAAGCTTCAATAAAAATAATGTGATCTTGACCCCCTAAATCAATTATAAGATTTGGGAGATCGATATATTTGTAAAATATGTAAATAAAGCCAGCCACTAGTAGTCTTAACTGACGCAGTGACACTTACAAATTTATTTATTGCTTTTAAGTCAATATTAACATTCATAAAAAATGGCACATAATAAACTACACTAAGTGGAAGTATGTTATTATACTTGTAATGTTACAAAAGCAATGCAAACTGTAGCAAGTAACAAATACCATCTGAAAGCTAAGGAGTTTAGCAAAATTTGTAAGAAAAAAATTGTAATTAAAGAAATATAACTGGATGTACCTGGTAGGCATTTTCTATTTATTAAAGACAAGTGGGTATACTGTAGAAAAACAATAAGATCCATCTCCAAGTCAGCTTTCCAAGTGATTAGAATAAATGACATAATTTTATTTATATTTGAATGTAAAACTAAAGGGACAAATTATTAATTATGAAACAATGTTACCTTGAGCCATTTGATAGCAGGTGGGTAAGTTAGGTTATTCTATATCCATACAGTTTGCAGTCTACTTTTTCAAGCTCATAGGATTTAATGTTAACAAGATTTGAATATGTATGTTAGAGGTGTCCAAACAGCAACTAAAGCTGTGGTCTTCACACACAGACCATGTGTAATGTATATAAGGTTTATAGCCACACCTACCTTTTTTCAGTAAGAAGAAAAACTTCATATTACATATTTTATATTTGATATATTAACATGTCTTTATTACTCACATAATAATATTATTTAGGGATACATACATATTTAAGGATATATGTTAAGGTATATATTTGAAAAAGTACACATGGCTACAACCGTATATGATTTTTAAAAATTATAATCCATTAATGTAACAAATCATGAAGCAGTTAAGCTGTTCTTTATTTTTGTTTCTTTTCATCCCATTTTTTCCATTTGTTGTTCGTTAAAAGTGATTTGAGAAACCAGTGTTTTTCTTCAACAGTTAACTGAACAGTATTTTAAAAACTTAATTATTTGAAACAGAAACAAAGCTAATTTGCAGAAATTGGTTCTCGATGCTCATATTATGTTCCTTCTGAAAACTCCATCTGTAATGTAAAATCTTAGCAGAAATTTACTAATGTGATATTGATGATTATATAGACATCCTTACCTTGTGTTGGTATCTAGGGTCAAATGCATGTTTTATCAAAAGATTCTTTATGACAGAGATAGCTGTATATCTGATCTCATAATTGTCTTGAAGAGCAATGGAGATTTCCCTCATAAGTAGACCGACCAAGAAATGATGCTTGCAATACTCATCTGATAAACTGTATTCAAGATTTGAATCTGTAGTACAATGAAATTTAAAACCCATTTATAAAAGTATTCAAAAATTAATTAACATTAAAATACTATATTTATGTAGTAATATATAAGCATGCTAGCAAGAGGTATAATTATTACTAATGAATCAGAACAATTTTGTATCATACAGAATGAGCATGCAAAATTTCACAAGACAGAAGCACTCATAATTAGGGCTAGATCAGGGGTCAGCAAACTTTTGAGAAGGAAGAGCCGCCAAGGAGGGTTAGCAAACCGCAGCTCGTGAGCCGCAGGCTCTGAAGTAAAATTGAAAATGAAAATAAAACTATCATAGTTTCATTTATAAAATTTTACAGGGTATTATTCACATAATGGTGATTATGTAAAAATATATTTATGGCTCTCAAATAATTTTTAAATTGTTGTGAGGGACAGGATTGGCTCTTCCAGGGGTCGGCAAACTTCTGAAATGGGACGTACCCAAAGAGCCGCCTGTGGCTCACGAGCCGCAGTTTGCCGACCCCTGGACTAGATGATAGCCTTAATGATTATTTCAGTGGATAGGATAGTCCCTAGATTTCTTTTTCTCCTAGATTCTTTTTTAACCCTTGGGGATCTTAGGATATAACCTAGAATGAAAGAATACTATATTTAGCAATGTGTCAACACATTTCTTTATTATCTGAAGAGATTTAGTTACAACTACGAATTGGAGTAATTCTATACAACAATACTTGATTTACTTATATGATTATATTTGTAAAGTAGGGAAGAGAAACTAGACAACTGAATTATTCTAACAGTCCTAACTATTGACTGTTCTAGTAAATGTAACATATTGGCCTGAACACAATGGGACATAAGAACCATAGGAAAAACAGCCTCATCTCACTCTAATTCATTATTATGCAAATACACATCTTTTATTTCATAAAATCACCACTTCAAACTATGTTTTTGATTCCCTTTTACAACCTCTATCCATTTTAAATCCTAGCTGCTAATATCCTGGTCGGGACTTGCCTTATAACTACTCAGCAGGGATTGTGAACAAGTTCAGTCATTTCTGCAGATTTCTAGCATATTTCCTCTTGCCTACCCTTTAATTTAGTTAGATCATAAAGCCAAAGGATATGTTTTCTGTTTCCTTTTTGGTCTCTTTAGCACTTACTATAATGCTATGTATTCTGTTAGGACTGAATAAATGCTGTGAGTAGTCAGCCATAATCCTAAATCCTGATTCTCTGTCCACACCTTCTTTTCCCTAACTTCCTCATAGCTATCAATAAATACGGGGGAAGTATTTGAACTGTTATACATGTTCAAAATGTAATATGGGGTGGTTGAATAGGGGTGCTTGAGTATTTAAACATTTTTCCTCCATTTTCACTGGCTGTAATTCAATCACTAAAACCACTGCTCAGCAGCTACTCCCCTAGAGACGAGGGTAGCTGATTTTCTTCCTGTCATTGGTTATGTTCTTTTGTGAATCCCAGTCACTTTCTATGCACAGAGGCCAGTACTGACTAACCCAGGTGGCCTTAACTGGGGAGATTTTGCAATAGTAGTCAAGTTTTTCACTTCAGTGATTTAAATAAATCCAAGCAGATGGTTTCAACCACACCTTCAAAAGTATGGCCAAACAGTCATGACACAGTTGGACAGAAGGGAGACAAGCATGGGAGATGATACACACTTAAAGAACAGCTACCCTCCAGCCCCATGCTGACTTGAACTGGAACTTGTTTTCTGAAAACAGTGTTTTAAAGTTGATTCCTCTGGCAATTAATGCTCAAACTTACTGTAAAAGCAAAGAAATGCACTGCTTCCTATGTTTTCTGGGTACAGTAACTAAAGCTTCATTTTGGCTAGGGAGGATTTGAAAAAGTAAACAGAGCCCCAGCCCATCTTAGCTATTCATCAAGTCAATTATTTTTAAGAACAGCATACTACTTTAGAGTGAACCGGGTTAAACCTACCTACTGAAGTCAAACGGTCCACGGCAAATGAAAAAAAATCTAATTAATATATGAAAAGAAAAGGGACAAATAAAAAACACAGTAACATAAGAACAGTGCTATACAACAAAGCATTCAATAAACTAGCAATGGAGATAACTGAAGGCATTTCACAAATTTAATATACATATGACTATATTATTCTGTCTCTATACTTTTCTTTTGATGCTTCTTTCAGCAGAAATGCATTTATATGTTTTTTTCTGAATTCAGTCTCATATAAGAGTCCAAACACTACTACAGAGAGCAATTTTACTAGTATCTGACATCTGTGTTTAAGCAGCAATCTTTGTAACACACCCGATTTCTTCATACTATGAATACCATCACTGACACTATGAAGAAAATGCACCTATCTTCAGGTAGTTAATAATTCTGAGATTACCTTTAAATTGGCTGGTTTAACTAGAAAACAGTATACTATACTAGTACTAGCACAAAGAGAGAGAGAGACAGAGAGAGAGAGAGAGAGAGAGAGAGAGAGAGAGAGAGAAAGAAAAGAAAATACAATTCCAAATGATGCAAAATGAAAATACATACCTTGAACTCGCTGAAGTTTAGGCTTTGCAAAAGTCATTGGCAAATTCAGAGGAATGTAATGCTCATGATTGCAAATTGTTTGCAGAAATTCAAACTTATATTCAGCTAGAACCTAAATGGAAAGAAATTATACATGAACTCAATTTAGTAGGCATTTACCATTTTATTTTATTTTTTAATTAAATGTATTGGGGTGACAATGGTTAGTAAAATTACATAGGTTTCAAGTCTACAATTCTGTAATACATCATCTATATATCACATTGTGTGCTCACCATCCAGAGTCACTTCTCCTTCCATCACCATATATTTGACCCTCTTCACCCTCCTCTACCACCATCTTCCCCCCTCAGCCTCTGGTAACCACTAAACTATTGTCTGTGTCTATGAGTTTTTGTTTATTTGTCTTGTTCCTTTGTTGTTTTCAGTTTTATATCCCACATATGAGTGAAGTCATGGTCCTCAACTTTTGGCATTTACCATTTTTTTAACTTTATTGGGGAACAGTGTATTTTTCCCAGGACCCATCAGCTCCAAGCTGTTGTCCTTCAATCTTCGTTTTGGTGGGCGCAGCTCAGCTCCAAGTCCAGTCGCCGTTTTGGTTTTTTGTTGTTTTTTTAAAGATTTTCATTGGGGAATTGGGGGATGGGAACAGTGCTGGGGAATTGGGGGAAGGGGAACAGCCAAGTTGCTGTCGTTTTGTTCTTCAGTCTAATTGTGGAGGACGTTGCTTCACTGGCCCAAGTTGGCACCATCATTGCTCTTCCCGGGCGAGGCAGATCAGTCGCCGGCTTCTGGAAGGCCGCTCACTGCAGCTGCTGGCTACATACGGTAGCCCGTGGCAAACCACTGCCACAGGGGCTGCAGCCTACGCCATCGCCGGTGACCCATGGCAGCCCAGCTCCAGGTTGAGCTGTTGTTCAGCATCTTAGCTGTGGAGGGCAGTGTCACTGGCCCTCATATGTGGGATCCGAACCGGGGCCCTCTGGCGTCCCAAGCCAGTTCTTAACCATCGCGCCACTCGGCCGGCCCTCGCCGTTTTTAATCTAGTTGCAGGGGGCAAAGCCCACCATCCCATGTGGGAGCCAAACCGGCAACCTTGTTGTTAAGAGCACACACTCTAACCAACTGAGCCATCTGGCCGCCCACCGGCAGCTCAGCTCAAGTTGTTGTCTTCAATCTAGTTGCGGAGAGCACAGCTCATTGGCCCATGTGGGAATCGAACCAGCAATCCTGTTGCTCAGGGTTCGCACTCTAACCAACTGAGCCATCCAGCCACCCCTGGCATTTACCATTTTAATAATTAAATACAGATCATTAATTTTCAAACCAGAAGTCTTTAGTATTTGATGCATACTTGAAGATGTGACCTGTGTAGAAAAGAGTTAACATAGCAGGGCCCAAGGCTACTTTCCTTAAAAAGTCCAGTTTGCAAGGTTGGTCACTGGTTGGCATTTGGGAAAGTGGATTTCAAAACGTTCCCTACATGATAAGGAAGTACCTTCTGTGCCAGCCTGCTCAGGCTATTTGTACAAACAATGTGATTTACGGTGAACACCTGCTTCCCTTTCCTTTCCAAGACACTGGAATTTGGACCAGCCTCCAATACTTGACCAGCCCTCAATAGCAATTCTAAACCCGTCTCAAATGGGCTTCACTGAAAAGAAATACGGCATGTGTGTGGCTGCATATGCACTGCTGGAGAGAAGGTGTACTCTGTGTGACCCTTCACAGGAGAGCGAGTGCTCAGCAAGCCTGGACAGGGATTGCCAAAGACTCCACTCGATGTCTTTTTCCCTTACTGATCAAGCTGAGCATCCCTGCTATGTCACTATAATGGATCCTAGCCATGAATACGATTATGTGTTAAGTCCTGTGAGTCTCTCTAGTGAACCGCCGAACATGTGGGTGGTCTTTGGGGACCCTCCCAAAACACGATGCAATATTTCTTTATTTGTGGTACAACTATACTCAAAGTACCTAAACGAAAACGGCAGTTCCGAATCCTCTAGAGCACAATGTCACCCTTGGTCTCCCATTCGAATGTCTGACACACACTACAGTTACGTCCTTACACCTTACCTTAGGATCTTTGGGGCTGAATCCAGATATATAGTCATTTATCAAGTTGAAAACAAATCCTCTGTCCATTAGTGTCAAACAGCGCTACAGAAACCAAATCAAAATGAATAGTTAGGATGCATAATTCTAAAAGTCTTTCAAGTACAGTAATACCTTGGTTTGTGAGCATAATTCGTTCTGAAAACAAACTACTCATATTGCAAGACATCGCTCGTTTACCAAGTTAAATTGTATTAGAAAGGTTTGCTCGTCTTGCAGAACACTCGCAAACCAAGATACTCGCAATCCAAGGTTTTACTGTTTTAAAAAAATGTTTAAATTTGTTCCGTATCTAGTAGATGACATTCTCCCTTTTACAGGTAATAGAATAATAGCTTTCAGGGCTTAGGTAACCTTAAAGAAAGAGACAAAGGGCAACTGACTTATCTTTGGAACTGGGACTCAACTGTACAATTTTTAAGATTATGTATATGTATGCACATATACAGATACATACATATATCTATATATACACATATATCCATACATAAACACACACACATATGTGTAATGTATTCAGCTACACGGTCTCATTTTGGTCAATTCTCAAAGCTCAAAGTGAAGTGTGAAGTGGTCAGTTAGGTACTGAAAGTGGGGCTTGCCGATGTAAACATTTCAGACCAAAAGGTTAAGTTTTCCTTTGTGTCTGTGAAATGTTGGCTATTAAAACATTCTTCCTCTGTGACAGCCTTCCTAGTTGTCGATATTTGCCTGCTGTCATTCTCCTAGTTAAGGCTCTCATTACCTTGCAAGTGAACAACTAACCAGTCTTTATGCCTCTAATCTTTCCTTCCATCTGCTTCTAGATTAATATCTATGTCCTAGCCGTAATCGTGTCACCTTCCTTCCCAAAAGCTTCCAACAGTGCCTTATGGCGTCTAATATAATTTCAAACCCCTTAGCTTGGCATTCAAGGACACTCACAATCTTGTCCCAGCCTACTTTTCCAGTTGCATCTCCCAATATAGCTCCTCTATTTATTATCCCCTTAAGATGCACTTGAGGTCTTTGCTCATGCCAGGATAGCTAGCAATCCCATCACTACTTCTACCTAATCCTGCCCATTCTTCAACATTCTGATGAAGTTCCATCTTCCTTAACCACCTTGGTTCACAGCTTCCTCTAAACACTTCATTCTATACTAACTTGTATTGTACTTATCATTTTCCTGTTTTCAGCTAGATAAGAAAATAGGAACTCTCTTTTTCTTTGTGTTCTTCGGAGTACCTAGAATATTCCTGTGAAATAGAAGGAATTCAGTATTTGATTAACCAGCTGCTTGCTCTCACTTCTCACCTCTCCTTTCAACTCCCACTGCCACTACCACTACCCTGGGTCAAACCCTCATCACGTCTCACCTGGATTAATGATGCAGGGTTATATTTATTCATTCATCCAACATTTTGAGGATCTACTGTATTTGAGACAATGTATTACATTCTAGTAAATAAGACATGATCTCTAATCTTGTCCAATGGCAAAGACAAATAAACAAAAAATTAAAATACAGCACAATAAGAAGTCCCATACAAGTATGTAACAGGTAAACAACAGAAGGGGTGATCAACACCACATGGAAAGGTTGAGCCTAACAGATGAATGGACTCTGCCAGGTAGATAGACGGAGAGATTGATCTAATTGGTTGCCCTGATGCTGGTGTTTTCCTCACTTTTCCACCATATCAGCAATAAAATTATCCTAAAACATCTTTGGTGTTTGTCCATTGCATATGGATCAAAATCTATTAATAAATTCTGCAGCCTGACATTCAAGGCCTTCCATCATCTGGCACCAGATGGCCTTTCCAGCTCCACCTCCACACATCCTAAACTTTCTGACTTTCTTATTCAGCCCTAAACAATTCCTGAATGTGCATATCTCATCTTTGCCCATTGATCCTCTACCTGCAATACCCTCAACTCTTGTCTTGGGGAACTTCTTCTAGTCTCTGTTCCTACTTCCTGGCTATAATCCCTCCCTTTCTAGTTTTCCTATTTTATTTTGTTTGTACTTTCAGTGTAACAGTATCACATTTTATCGTGTATACATATTTGAATATGATTACAGAGACAGCCTCTTTCATCTTTAAATCCTCACATAGAAGATGGACAAATATTTGTTGACTTAAGGAAATACTGCTATTAAATTGACTATGTTCTAGTCCTTTATATAGTAAACTTCAAGTTTAAACTCCATGGAAGAAAGTGAGACTTTACATTTCAGAGAATCTCATCCTTAGTTTACTTAAAAATTACTATGCATGCTTGATTTTTAATACACAGAAAGGCTTATGTAACAGTGTTAAAACTTTATTTCAATTCTGGGAAAGAGAAGTCTTATATCAGAAAATCATACTCTGGAGATCTGAAATCTGGCTGTGAATTTTTAATAAGAAAATGAGGATATGTTAGACATCAAAACCGCTTGAATAGATTACTGACCATCAGGTTCTTAATGTAAGGTTGATACATGATGAAGAGCGGGAGTGAAAAGAAGCAAATAAAAACTAAGTGCATTACCAACCTTCTCTGCAACAAATCAAATATTGTTTCACCCACGTTATAGAACTATTGTACATTCTAACATTGCCCCTTACCTACTGATAATAACAAAATATAACAATGACAAATGCACTGTCTTTCATAACTATAGGAGTTTCTGGTATCTCTCAAACATCATCTCATTGGCCAAAATTAACAATTTTCACTTACATATATTCTATTAGCAACATGTAGGCTACAATTACACCACAAACAGGTTGCTTTCATTGAAGAATTGTAAACTCAAGGGCCAATAGGTGTCAGAGAAGCGATTTAAATGCATAGAGAGTAGGGTACGCTAAGGAGGGGTGGGGATTGTGGCAACCTAGAAAGCACATGCCCCATCTAAAGGCACTCAAACTAATATACAGTAAAACCTTGGATTGCTAGTAACTTGGTTTGTGAGTGTTCCAGAGGACGAGCAAAGATTTCGAATGCATTTTAACGTGGTAAACGAGTGATGTCTTGCAGTACGAGTAGTTTGTTTCCAGAACAAATTATGCTCGCAAACCAAGGTATTACTGTCTTTGAAAAAAACATCATGTGAAACAAGCAAAACATACCGTCTAGCTAAGCCACCTGTGCATGATCTCTGATTTAATTAGCCATTTCAATAGGAGGAAAACAAATGAAACTTGGCTGTTTAAATAAACTGATAAATCAATTCACTCACAAGTTTCTCTAGCAGCCTTATAAAGACCTAGCTGAGTCTCTAGAAAGTGGGTACATTTGTTTTCCTTTGGCTTGAAAGACGATATTGGTAAAGGATAATTCCTTACCATGTTCTGGCTGTCTTTAACTCACCTTCAGGAAGCTAGCCAAACTATAATTGACATTTCTGGACTCATCAGGAACCTCCGCATAGCGAATAGTCACATGGGGAATTATTGCAAGAAGCAAGGAATGTAGGACATGATGATATGACTCAGGAAATCTCTGGCCTCTGGGAAGCTTAAATTAAACAGGCATAGAAACAAGTCAGAGTTGCAAAAGGTCAAAACAAATTGCCATATTTATTTTCAAACATATTCTCTGTGTGTGTGTGTGTGTGTGTGTGTGTTTTAACTAGAGTATAATTTTTCTCCCAACTTAAAAATGATGTAATTTCGATCATTAGAGGAACTATCTAGGCTGCTAATCATATAAGTGGCTGAAATCATCAACAAGAGTAGGTCATTCTGACCTAACTTTAGGATCACGTCCCTGAGATGCAGACACATCCCGTATTTCATTCCATTTTTTTCCGAAACACAAAATATAGATGCATCCATTCATCACAATTTCAGTAAACCCATTCTATGAAAATTGTGACAAAAATGATACATGAGATGAATATTTTTTATTTTACAAGCCTTGGTTACAATTTCTATAACTAAGAAAATTTATTTGTACTTCAAAACAGTTTGAAAACATAACTAAGTGTATACACCATATTCCAGGAACACATATATTGCAAAAAGTGTTTTTATTTTATTTCTGATTTGGTACTTGTTCATCTTCCAAATGAATGTTTCCAACATAGACATTTTTAAACCACAAGACAAAGGGAAAGCTTCAAAGATAATGCATTTGACATGGCAAATAACTAATATGAAGGAATCTAGATGGAAGAGTCTCTGAAGATTAGACTTTAAACAAAAAGAACTGCCAATGTCAGCCCTTTTTTAAGGAAAATTGAAAAAGCTAAGAGCTAATAATAGTTCTTAGATGCAAAAGGCTTGCATGTCATGGCTACCTGTGAATACGGTTAGCTGTCTTTGTCTATCTTAAATATTACTCTTGTGCCTACTTACCTTAATTTTATTCTCTTCCAACAAGTATGTGGCCATAGACTTTGCAATAACTTCAAAGAAAAACCATGAGTACTAAAATAAACAAATAAAATAAATCAATAGTAGTTACCTAAATCTTTGAAGATTAGCAAAGTTTAACAAATCCATATGGATCTTATCTCTAACTTTAATAACATTTTAAAGTGTTCCAAATTCACTACCAAAGTCCCGCAGAATAACTTCAAATGGTGTTGGCAGAAAGATAATGTGCCTCACAGCCGACTGTGATGTACAAAGGGCTTTTTTTAGAGAAAATGTTTGCCTCAGTGGAAAGGGGTGTTTTATCTCTGACATTGTTTTGAATTGCCTTCATGTGGTGGTAAGAGCAAAACAACTTTTAGTTTAGTTTATCATTGCTTTTAAATTCTCCACAAACAATAAACCTCATTACTGCCTGCACCCAGTGGGAAACCCAACCCTGTCCTCCTTGGTACAACACTGGGGTCAGCTCAAGTAGCATAGATGGTGGCCTACATACTGTAATGTAAAGGGTACAGAGAAGCCTCAAGCAGATATATCCTATGATACCTGAAATTGAAATTCTACCATTAATTATGGAAATTGTGAAAATAATAACAATAATAAGAGTCACCATTTGAGTGCCTACTGTGTGTCAGAAACAATGTCTTAAATGCTTTACTTGTATTTCAGAAATGAGGAGTTGGAGGCTCAGAGATGCTAAATAACTGGCCCCAGGTCCCAGGACTATTATGTGGTGGATACAGGGTTCTAGCCCAGGTCTACCCGATCCAAAATTCTTTCTATTACACATTCGACAGAGGGCAGGTGGGTGGGAAGGGTGATGTGAATGACAAATGTTCCGTGGAGAACTTGTGGAAAAAGGATGCAAGGGCAAAGTGACAAGGAAAGGGAGGGCCACATGAGAAAATCATGCAAGACTAGAACTCAAATGGGAGTGTATCAAACAAGTATATCACTTGCTGTTTTCATTCCCTGGTGTGTCCTGTGTTTCCTTACCTTTAGCAGTTTGTTTATTGCTAAAAAGTCTGCAGACTGTTTCAATATTGCGATCATCGTGGTAGCCAGGTTTTCATGTATGAGCTGGGCATGAGGGACACTCGGTTTTTCAGGTCGGAAGCTATACTATAAACAAAGAGAATGAACCATAAGAGACATTCTCACACAAAACAACTGCTCAGAAAGCAAGCTTATTCCACAAACCTTTATAAAGGATCTTAAATAACTATCCAAGCCTTCTTCATGGCACTTGGACACGATATGTAAGAGCACCCTGAAACAACATTCACAAAAGTCAGCATGTGAGGTTATAAATAATTACCATAGTTTGACAGTTAGATAAGACCACCATATCTAACCCTAAAAATACCTATCATTGCCCGAATAAGTAACGGTGAGAGGAGATGATTGCAGAAGATGCAATGGTAGTTCAAGTCTAACAAAGATTTTGGCATCTAGCAGGCTCAGGGCCTTATACAATATATTTCCTCGTTCCAAAGAAGGATATTTTATTTTGGTAACTCAGATGATTCATCTCCTTTCTAAATCTCTGTAGACATTTGAAGTATGGTCATAGTTACGAGGACCTCAAGTAAGGTAAATATTGGAATCCCTTCTAGTGAGAATAAAAGGAAAAGCAGAGAAAAATAAAATGAGAAGCATGTCAACAGATGAGGGAAAGGGAAGGGAAACAGGCTAGGGATGACATGAACTAAAATTGGAAGTAAATTAAAAAGTCATAGAAAGTTTTAAAGTTAAGAGAGTAGCAGTGCTTCTCAAGCTTTAGTATGCATCAGAATCACCTGGAGGGCAGACTGCTCGGCTTCTCTTCCAGAATTTCCGATTTTTTAGCTCTCGGTGAAGTTCAATGACTAGCAGTTTTAACAAGCCCCCAGGTAATACTGATGCTGCTGGTTTGGGAACCACACATTGAGAACCCCTGGACTACAGTAATGCTTCTTAAATTTTCAACCAGACTATCTCCAATGACAGAGAAAAGCAAACAGTATGCAGGTGTGTGTAGCTTGGGTCCTGATGGGAAAGATTTACAGCAGAAGCAGCAAAGCCAGAAACATCCAGCACTGAGCTCACAATTTTTTTGAACTCTCCTGTTTTAATTTCAAAATTCAGGTGCATTTTGTGTTCTACTCTATAATAAATTCATATTTGTTTCACAAAAAAATTACACTCCCTTATTCCTTCAAGTAAAAATGTATGGCTTAGGGCTACTCTGTCCAGTATTAGAGCCACTAGCTACAAGTGGCTATATAAATTTAAGTGAATTACAATTACTATTTCACTTTCTCAGTTACACTAGCCACATTTCAAGTGCTCAATAGCTAAATGTGACTGACAGTTACCATGTTGGACTGCACAAGTGCAGTACATTTCTATGATTGCAGCAAGTTCTACTAGACAACACTGGTCAAGGGCAATGGCTCTCAAACTCTGTTGTATTATGGAATCACCCAGGAAACTTAAAAAAAAATACTAATGCTGAGTTCTACCTCCAGAGATTCTAGTTTAGTTTGTATGAAGTGTGGGCTAGAATTCAAATTTTTAAAAGCTGACTGTAACATGCAGCAAAGTATTAGATCTCTTGGTCAAGAAAAACGTTAAGTTTACCCTATGGCTTCTGGTACCATCTAACCCAGGGGATACAAGTCCCCCACTCTGAGAAGCATGAAACTAGAGAAAATTGGTATTAAATTTCTGACTTTTGGAAGATCATTTGTAAAATCAATGTATATTTAAAATGAAGAAACACGGGCCGGCCGAGTGCCGTGTTGGTCAAGAGCTGGCTTGGGACGCTAGAGGGCCCCGGTTCGGATCCCACATATGAGGGACAGTGACACTGCCCTCCACAGCTAAGATGCTGAACAACAGCTCAACCTGGAGCTGGGCTGCCGTGAGTCGCCGGCGACGGCGTAGGCTGCAGCCCCTGCTTCAGTAGGTTGCCATGGGCTACCGTGTGTAGCCAGCAGCCAGAGTGAGCAGCCAGCAGCCGCCATGAGCGGTCGTCCAGAAGCCAGCGACTGATCTGACTCGCCCGGGAAGAGCGCAATGATGGTGCCAACTTGGGCCAGTGAAGCAGCGTCCTCCACAACTAGACTGAAGAACAAAACGACAGCAACTTGTCTGTTCCCCTTCCCCCAATTCCCCAGCGCTGTTGCCATCCCCCAATTCCCCAATAAAAATCTTTCTAAAAAATGAAGAAACACAAAAGGAAACAAAACTTGCTTCTTTGTATTCCAACACCGAACTCACATGGTGCAGTTGATAGGAACATCATCTTCATGGGTCATATTTGTGAGAACTCGGAAGAGTTGCATAAGTATTACAGGCAGAAACTGTATCATGACTTGGATCTCCATGGCATGCAAACACTAAAATAAGTCAGTATTAGTTATGAAAACAAACAGAAATATGATATAACTTGCAAATGTGAAACAACAAAAAATTAAGTAATGAGAAATATAGTCACTAGAATATAAGCTCACTTAAATGTGAGCTTCATGTAATAGGGGACGCTGTTAATTACTTATCCACATCTGTATTTTGGCACTCAGATTGTTAGTTTACTTAATATTAAATGCTTTACTGAAGAAAACAAGTATAACTGGGATAAACAGGTTTTGGAATAAAGATGACTGACTCTTAGTAAACCAACAGTCGACTAAGAAGAGAGCGGATGTGTTTGGAGGTACTGGAGACTGGCTTACTAGCCCCAGCACTCAGTGTGTTTTCCAAAGGAGTGTGGGCCATCAGCTAATCTGGTGAGAAGTTAGGTGGGATTCAGTCAAGTATGTTTCTATATATAATTGGTTTTATACTGACATCATCTACAAAACTGCGGTAGGTTCTGCATTCTAACACCGTCATAATAAACTTCTTCAAAGTGCTAACACTCTGTCTCTACTGATAGGTTTATTAACATCAAAAAGAAGAAATGTGTTCATATACACATAGAAATGATACATGGAATACAATTTGTACTTTCTTCTTCCAGTGCTTCTCTCCACATTTATTCATTCACCCACTTGTTTAATCAACCGGCCAACCAAAAAATGAAAACAAATCTCCCTAAGCACCTTCTACATCAGTTCAATGTTTAGTGCTATGGGAAATATAGAGATGGATGAGAAAAGCCTCTGTGCCTCAGAAACTCAGTATTTATCTTTCAGTCTCCCTGACTTTTGCTCTATCTTGCCATCCTTATTCTTGCTGTCCCTTTTCAAGACACTACTATATATATCTGAGTCATTTCAACAGGGACCTCTCAGATCTCTGTGCGGCTTGTCTTCAATCAAACGCATAAGGCAAGATATTGAGATCAAGGAACCCATGGGCTATCCTTCAAGTTTTTCCTTCCTTTTGCCCCCTCTCGTCTATCCTTAACACCATCATCCCTTTTCATGACGCTCTAACCTACAACCAAAACAGCGTCATAATTTTCTAGGAGGTCTCCGTACAGTTTCACTTTATTCCCAATATGTCTCTCACTTCCAAATTAATCTTCTTCAAATACCGGTTAGATGGTTAGATCAAACCATCTCCTGCCAAGATTCTTTTTTGATGCCTCCTCACTATCTGGGGCAATGGGTCTCAACCAGGGACAACTTTGCCCCTCACAGGACATCTGGCAATGTCTGGAGACATTTTGGGTTGTCACCACTGGGGGTGCTACTGACATCTAGTGGGTAGAGGCCAGGGATGCTGCTAAACATCGTACAATACACAGGGAAGCCCCATACCACAAAGAATTAGCCTGCCCAAAATCTTAGTTCCAAGGTTGAGAAACGAGGACCTAGGATATGAAGTCCAAGTTACTTAAGACCCAACCTATATTTTTAGCCTTAATACTCCGGATTCTTCACAGGACCAAACTGGTGTCTTGACTGCTCCTTGAATGTATCATATATATTCCTACCTTTGTGCATTTGTTCACAGTTTTTAGCCAAATCCTAGCCACCTTTCCAAGTCAAGTTCAAACCCCCACTTCAATGATACCATTCATTCGCTCAGTGCACAAAGGCACACTGAATGAACTTCCAATTGCCCAGCACATCTAAAAAACATAGTTCCTACTTTCAAGCCATTCCCAGTCTGTGGGGGAAAAAGACACAGAACTAAATCACTGCAATACAAACTGCAAACAATACAATAGTAGTATATATAAAATACACAAAGGAAGAAGCAACTGAGTCTGCAAGTGGGCATGGAATGTCCAATACGGCTTCAGCGAGGTGGAAGCTTAAAACATAAGCAGGATAATGTCCAAGAGAAAAGAGAGATGGGCATTGCATGCCGAACTCATCTTCCTGCACCAGTCTTGCTCCTCTCTCATTTATTTTCAACATAGCAGCCAGAATGTTCTTTATGAAAGCAAATTCGATAATGCCACTTTCCCCTTGTGAAAAACAAACCAAACCACCATGAACAAAAAGCTGTCAAGGGCTTCCCGTGCCTACAGGAATGCTGCCCATCTCTCCAAACTCATGTCATGCCACCGTCTCCCCTCGCTGCTCACTGTGCTCTAGTTACACTGTCTTTTCTTTTTTTACAGTTCTTGAAACATGCCATCGCAAGGGCTTTACACCTGCTGCAATAGTCTGTTATTCTTTTACACAGCTTTATTACCGATGTTTGTCTTACTCTCATCAGTCTCTTTTCAGCTTAATGCATCATCTCTTCAGACAGGCCTTCCCTGACAATTTTATCTAGAATACACTCCTGCTTATGTGAGATCCCATTAACCTGTTCTAGTTTCTTCATAGCACTCACCTCTATCTAAAATTACTTTCTCAGCAATAACCTTTACCCCAAGAAGAGCAGGTATGTTGTCAGAACTGTTCCCCATTATATTTCCAGCACCCATAGTAAGTGCTTAATATTTGGTGAACGACTGAATAAATGAATAAAATCGGAAACCAAAGGGTAAGATAAATTGGGAGCCTCTAGTCTCCGTGGTTCCTCAGTTCACTGAACCCTTAGAACTCATACCCTGTATCCTGCATTTGACATTCAATCACATGTTGCTTTGGTCTGTCATTTGTACTGATGACCTACATTGCCATTTAGCTTCTGTGCACTCTGTGTCTCCAATTAGGAAGTAAGACCCCAATGGACAATCGCCCTAAACTATTCTGCAAGCCCCACAGGATCTAGGAAAATATTAAATCCATCAAAAGAGCTCAACAAGTAGTTGTTAAATGAACTGATAAAACAATGTAATTTACAGGGACAACAGATAGCAAGGTTTGGTAGAAAGAACATGGAACTAGGAATCGAGCGAGACACGTGTCACAGGCTCGGCTCAGCTCTCCTACTAACCAGCTGAATGACTACAGGAAAGTCATCTCTACTTGGGCTCCAGTTTTCTCATCTGTAAAAAATATGTCTAGAATCCCCTTTAGCACTAACATTCCAGAGGCGATCGGCTTTCTGTAACCACATGGCATTTCACTCATTGCCACTAGAGGGAGAGAGTGGGTCACAAATGTCCAAAAGTCCTACAAATATGAGTATTTTCTTTTTTTCCGTTTTAAGACTATCAGTATATGAAAATGATGTACTGTTTCATTTCATTCTATCAAAACCTTTACAAAGCTTCCCCACTGGATAAAAAGCCAAAGATCTTAACAGGCCAAGCTTTCATACATAGAGCTGGAGTTCTAGACATTACCTGAGGGAAGGTTTTGAAAGTTAGATGACTATTATACTTCTTAGTGATAATTAAGAATGATAGCCCCGATTTATCTTCCTGCTTCTATCCTTCTGACAATGTAGTTCTATGATAGGCAGAATGATACTTTAAAAACCAAAGTCACAGATGTCATGCCTCCGTTCAAAGCCCTACAAGGCTTCCCATCTCATTCAGGATACGATCCAAACTCCTTGTCATGGCTTATGAGGCCTTACTCAACCAGCTCCCCAGCTGCCTTTCCAATGTGATGTCCTATCATTCTGTGTGCCGGCCGCAGTGGAATTCCTGCTGTTCCTTGGATGCACCAAGCAAGCTCCTCAGAGCCTTTGTACTTCCTAGCCCCAGCTGTCAGAAATCCATACAGTTGGTGCCCTCCTTTCCTTTAGGTCTCTGTTAAATGTCACTTTACCAGAGAGCTCTCCTCCGACACCTGATCTTAAAGAGGGACTTCTTATCGCCCTTTATTCCCCCCTTCACTATTATTTTGGTTTTCTTATAGCACTTATTACCACCTGACATGATATATCCCTGATACATACATACATACATACATACATACATATATATATATATAAAATCTCACCTGATAGATACATATCTATCTATCTATATCTATATCTCTCTATATATATTCACGTATTTGTTTATTGTCCATCTGCCTCCACAAGAAAGCAAGCTCCTTGACCATAGGGGCATCATTTTCTTCACTTACATTCCCAATGCTTAGAATGATGCCTGGCCCATAGGTAAGCATTTAAGAAATAAGTGTGGAATGAACGATTACTATATGGCAGATATACTATCTCACTTCAGCCTCACAACCACTCTACAAATTGGCATTACTGCTATCCCTCCCTATGAGGCCAATGAAGACACAAAGGCTTGGAGAAGTGTAGTAACTTGGCCAAGGTCAATCACCAAGCTAGTAAGTGACAGATCTGGGACACAAACTCAGTCTGTGACTCCAGAACCCATACATGTCATCTCATGTCATACTACCTCTCTACAAGAAATGAACATTTGTGTTTCCGGAGAATATTAAGCAATAACAGGTCCAAAGGGAAATCCTGTAGAGGCTTCATTTAAAAATAAAAAATCCTAGGAGTGTAAATACCTAACTATTACACTGTTTTGTATACCTGAAACTAATAAAAAAAAATTAAAATTCCCCAGACTTGCCATGGCTAACGTACTACAGGAGCAACCAAAGAAGAGAGTCATTATCAGCTTCAGCTAGGTCTTATGCCGTGCATTCAATCCTAGCGTACTAGGGACTAAATGGCGCCTTGAGTTCTTACTACACTTGATGAGATATGGTATTTCTTAAGACTCTCTCATACGCAACATGCAGCAACTAGGTTTCTTTAGTTGACCCTTTTGATAATCTCTCATGCACGGACACGGGGACCATTTTAAAATTTATTCCAAGCAAAAGTGATTTCGCTTCTCCTGGCCCTTTCCCCCATAGCATTCTCCACCCTTCCTGGGAAGCCAGCAAGAAGAGAAAAGACCTGAAAAATCAATTTGTGGAACTGAAATAAACACTGTCAGGAGATTTTCCAAAACACGTCATCGAATTCTGGCTATAACATTTTCTTCCTAATGTAGCAACTCTGCTGTCTGCTTCTAAATAGCCACTTGATGGAAAAGTACATAATAAAAAGTGTTCTCTTGAGGATACACAGCCAAAAGTATTTTAAAGTGTTAGTTTGATTTTTCCCCCCACCTCAAAAGGTGGCAACAGAAAGACATAAAACACAAACCTTTTGTAGAAAGCTGCTGTTCATTTACCTTTAAATATTTAATGAGCTCCCCTGGAACTTCTTTTGAGCCTGACTGAATCATCTGGCAGTGATGGAAGAATTTGTGCACATGTATATCCTAGAAAACAGATGGACACAGCCATACGAAATTTGTTTCATTACCCTCAAATGCAGGCTCTCACCCTCTTCCTCCTCCCGCATCATGCAAACCTCTTTATCTGGGTATTCTAATGCCCAGACTCGGCAGCTGCAGCCACCAATGTGTGTGCATGTCCGAGGGGCCTCCTGACCATCACACAAAGCAGCAAGACCAGGTAAATTCAGGATGGACCTGAGCACACCAGGTAGGCTACAGTTTATGCCCAACTAGTCAACACTCATTTAATTCCTATTTTGCTGGTAGTGTAGTCTGTGAAGCTGTGCTGCTTCTACACTTGAATGAAATGAGCAGGAACAGAGGTCAGAACTGACAGCTGAAGAAAAGACAGCAGCAGGGGTTACCAGAACAATAATCTCCGGCATTCAGTGCCCAATTTACCACGGCGCTTCACTGGTAAGTGAGTCCAGAGGTCCTCTATGGAATCGGCATACAATGATTTTGTGGACAGGATAGACTATATCAGGAACTGGAATAATGAAATTTGGATTTTGATCTTCTTCTAATTATGACTTGTGTGACCTTGGGTAAATCATCTAACCTGACTGAGCCATAGTTTCTCCATCTATAAAATGGTTGTGTGGGCAGTGGGGACTGAGGAGGACCTTGGAGGCCACACCAAGGAGCATGGACTTCATCTTCTCCATCCCTGATTTTCCACGCTGGGCTTGAGGCTTCCCACAGATGTTTGATTGTAATTTCATGGGTGCTAAGGCTAAAAGTCGACAGTTAGCTACTAGCCACCCATGATCCACTGACTTCAAATTTCTGTGTTCAACTCTGGTCTAACCAGGAGAAAACCATCAGACAAATTCCAATAAAGGAGCATCCTACAAAATACCTACAAGATACCACTATCTCCTGAAAACTGACTGACAAGGTCAATAAAAACAAGGAAAGTCAAGGTCATCAAAAACAAGGAAAGTCTGAGAACTTGTCACAGCCAAGAAAAGCCTAAGGAAACATGGCAACTAAATGTAATGTGCTATCTTGGATGGGATCCTGGAACAGAAAAAGGGTATTAATAGGTAAAAAGTAAGGAAATCCGAATAAAGTACAGATTTTAGTTAATAATTGTGTATCAATATTGGTTCATTAATTGTAACAAATGTGCCACACTGATGTAAGGTGTTTATAACAGGGGAAACCAGGTACATGATATATGGGAACGCTCTGGACTAGTCTCACAATTTTTCTGTAAATCTAAAACAGTTCAAAAAAAATAAAACTTTTGAAAATGGTGACAAAAGCCTCCACATTCCTTTCAGAGTTTTGTGAAGTTCAAATCAGTTAATGGGAATAAAAGGATTTTGTAATTTATGATTATCATTAAGAATGACATTATTACTAATGAGGAAGTCTTTCAGGTCACTTCTCTATGTCTGTAGGAAATCGAATATAGTCTATTTTAATCAAGAAATATACTTGAGTATTAAAAGTGACAAAATTCAGTTGATGCAACTTACTTGAGTGTAAATGGTAGACTCTAAGTGGCTTTTAATCTTCATCAAAGGCTTTGCACCATCTACCCACTTAATATCCACATTAGATTGCTGTGAACAGAAAATACATGCGAGTTTCTGTAACATAGCAATGGACAGATAAGCAACATAGCACACCTCTATCATTTCAAATTATTTTTTTTCAGAAATGAATGTGTTAGTTTCACACAAAAGGAATTATTAGAGAAAATAACCTGCCTTTAGAATAAATGTATACTAGATCACTTTGAATTTCCAATCCTTTGCAGATACTTTTATAAATTACAATAAAAATGAATTGCAAAATAAACGAATGTTTTTAAATGATGCCCAAAATCCAAGCCCCCATTTTTAAAATGATTATAGAATCAAGACACGTGAGGTTACTTTGTCAGACTATTTACAAAGGTTTCTAATCACTCGTTTTCCATATTTATCTTTGTTGTGAACCAGCACCAGTTCTCAGACCAAACTTTGAGTCACTATCAACCAAACTATCAACTAGGCCAAAAGAATTCTAGCTTTTCAACATTTCATCATGATTATATCAACAAACGCAGATAAAGATCCTACCCTTCTTGATTCTGCTTCATTCAGGTTCAAGTAACCTGGGGGAAGATTGGCTGAAACTGGCAACTGCTGCTCAAATGTGATGATTCTACCATCTTTCAGCAAAGGTACCCAGGCAAAGCCAACTGCCAAGACAAGAATCAACCATGAGAAATGAAACTGCAAATACAATTAGCTACATGAATGCCTGACTGCTGGGGAGTGCAGCATGGTAGTGACGTTTCTGTGGGTCTGCATGTGGGCATCTGCGTACTGGGGAAGGAACAATGAGTTTGGGTGGCTTCTTAATCCTAGCCTGGCCACTAACCAGTTTTTTACTCTATGTCCTTGACTATAAAAATGGGCATAACAATATACAGTCTCTCCATCTAATGAAGAGACCAAAGTGAGATAATGTATGAAAACACTTTAAAACTTGAAAGAAAAAGTGTATCAATATTATTATCTTTACACTTTGGCAGATCACTTTGGGTAGACTTATTTTTTAAAGATTCAGCTCTCTCTCATCCATCCTTACTAAGAGTACAGTCTCACATCTGAGCATATCTCAGACAGCAATCACCAGGGTACAACATTTCTTATAGCCACGCTAGGGTAAGGGACTATGGAAGACTAGTCACAAGTCAAGGTTGCATTCCATATTTACACAAGGCAGTGCTTAGTTGGGCAGTTTTCCTGATTATAGAAGGAAGAGGTGTAGTAGAACGCAGTAAGGACACAGGGTTCACAGCTTGAATCCACTGAGATTTCCCCCAGTCTCTTAACAGTTCTAACCGAAAGAGCCTCTTGGCTTTCTATTAGAAAACTCATCATGTTCTAGCTAAAAAAGCCAGAACCATCTGTGTCAGTATTTCCATTATAGAGATTACGCTGGGCTTCAAGTGTTTATAACTCAGTTATAAAAAAATAAATAAATAAATAACTTGCTCCAGACCGAGTGTTGGCATATGAGAGGGGGTGTTGGCTAGAAAGTACTTTTAAAACCTGTTGCTTTCTGATTCTTTAAAACTATTTGTGTGAGTGAGTGAGTGTGTATGTGTGTGTGTGTGTGTGTGTGTATGCATGTGTTTATACTGTGAACACAGAAGTCAATACAAATCTGGTTAGAATATTTTCATTCGTGTGTTTAATTTGGCAAATGCTTCAATTCTTCAAAGAAGTTAATATGTTGCTTTCTCTAAGTAAACTAAATGGTTTTCTCAGACTCTGCAACAGGCCTGAAGGGCATGTTTACTAGTACAACTTCAGAAATGCTTTGCCCAGAGCCGTTCTTTTACAAAAGGTACCGGAAAGTAACATGAGCAAAAGACTCAGTCAAAAGGACTCTGTCAAAGTAGTTAATCTGAAAATTAGACAAATGACAAAAGATTTCAATCCCAGAAATAGGAAAATATATTTCTCATTCTTGGGGAATATTTTTTCCCTCATAGAAATTTTTATTGAGACGTAACTCAGATACCATACAATTCATTTATTCAAAATATACAATGGTTGTTACTATATTCACAAAGTTGTGCATCCATTGCCACTACCTAATTCCAGGACTTTTTCATCACCCCAAAAGCCTCCATAGCCCTTAAAAGTCACTCCCTATGTCCCTCTTCCCCCAGTCCCTGACAACGACTAACCTACTTTCTGTCTCTATGGAATTGCTCAGGCAACATTTTTGCATTGTGAATTCATCACAGCACGGCCGAGTGTGTCTCCTTTAGTCAAGACTCATACAGAGCACTTAGAAGCTGAAAAGGTACAATGTCAACCACATGCCATCTGACTCAAAGGTGGACAGTTAAAAGTGATGAGTGGCACACAGAATAAACGTCCCGTGCTCCACTGAGCATCTTGCCCACTTCTGTCTGCAATTTGGATGAGGAAATAGTCATTTGTCTTTCCAAAGTTTTACTGTCATGGGTTTTCATTATTCTGCCAGATTTCTTCTCAACCCGCAAGGTCCCTGCCCTGAACACACTGCAGTTTCTATGGGGATACAGAACAGGACCACACTATCCACAAAGGGAACTTACTAATACTCTGTCCTGCCACCTGCCAGGCATCACTCAGATGTCTCACCAGCACCTGAAACTCAACATCGGTCCAAAACCTACCATTCCCACCCACAATTCTGTTACTTGGCAATACACTTGGCCCTTGAACAACGTGGGGGTTAAGGGCACTGATTGTCCATGCAGTTGAAAATCTGTGGATAATTTAAATTGGCCCTCTGCATACACGGATTCCCAACTACCAGGTGATAGACCTTTGAACAACACAGGTTTGTACTGAGCAGGTCAACTGAAAAAAATCCAGTATAAGTGGACCTGTGCAGTTCAAACCCATGTTATTCAAGGGTCATCGGTACCTTCTCTCCACTTTTGAAACTTCAGTGCTAACTCTGAATCATCTCTCTAGTAGCCAATCATTTGCCAGGCCCAATATATTCTTATTCCGCAATTCCCATTTTCTCCATTCCCCTGCTATTGCCATAGTGCACCCCCTTTCTTTCCTGTTTTTTTGAAATACCCCCTAACTGGTGTTTCTTCCTTCCTACTCCAGCTCACCTAACCCATAATACTGCTGCCTGATTGGATTTCATGCAAAATAGCCCTTACTGGTATTTATAATCCTTCAATACTTCCAATATTGGTGACGGAATCAAATCAAATCCTGGCATTCAGGGCTTTGCACAACCTGACGCCTCCTTTTCAACATGGCATCCTACGATTCCCCTCCCAGCACCTTGTGCTTTGGTCATATTAAACTACTTGTGGTTCCCTGTCCATACCCCTCAATACTGTTTCTGTACAAGCTGTTGTTTTATCTTGGAATCCTCTACCTTCCTGTCATCACTGCATTACCAAACTCTACTCCACCCCTCAAGGCCTGACTCAAACACCATCTGCTCCTGGATGACTTCCTTGATTCCCAGCCACTTGTCCCTCCACCAGCTGAAGTAATAACTTGCTCTTCTCTGAGACCACATAGCACCACTTTCGGGGTAACTACTACTTTATCACGTATCATAGTTGTCTACACAGGTTTCATGCCCCCTGCCAGATTATATACTTGCTGAAGGGATTGTGTTTGACTCTCCACTGTATTCTCCATAGTACAACATCTTGCCCATAATATGCAGACATATTTGCTAAATGAATGACTCAATGAATTTAAGATTGAGCCGGGCGAGTTTATCCAAATCCTAGGGCATGCTGACATTTATACAGTAGGTGTGACACAGGCCATGTTTATAGGGCATTCTATGTTCTCCCAAGGGTGCTTCTAACTGACTTATTTAAAGCCTTGCAGAATGGGATCAGGACTGGGACTTACTCAAATTCATTAAATCTGTTCTATTAGAACCAGGCAACCCAATCTCCCTCAGGCTCAAAGATGCCCCTGGCTCTGAGCTCACTTCCCTCTTCCTTACTGAACAGAGCTGTAAATTTTGGTTGCTGGGCTATTCTTCATAAAAGACATAATACAAATACTATATCACTATGTGTTTTTCTCTGAGAAGGGCAATATTACTTATGTTGCTTATGGTGGTCCAAGCACATTGGCAAGCATTTGGACATTTGGTTGAAATGATAAAATGAACATATAATTCATCTTTTAATAATGAACTTTTTGGGCCGGCTGAGTGGCTCAGTTGGTTAAGAGCTCGCTCAAGAGTTTGAGCTCTGAGCAACAGTGGTTCGAGTCAGCCCGAGCTGAGCAGCCGNCGCTCAAGAGTTTGAGCTCTGAGCAACAGTGGTTCGAGTCAGCCCGAGCTGAGCAGCCGTGAGCTGCCAACAGGTGGCGGGATGGCTCAGCTTAAAAAAAAAAATGAACTTTTTAACTCAGAAGTGGAGTTTTTGGTGAGGGGAAGAAGTGGTCTGTAGCTTGATGAAAAGAGTTTATATACTAGACCGAGGGTCGGCAAACTTTTGAGATGGAAGAGCCACCAGGGGCCAGCAAACTGCGGCTCGCGAGCCGCAGGCTCTGAAGTAAAATTGAAAATGAAAATAAAACTATCATAGTTTCATTTATAAAAATTTAAAGGCTATTATTCACATAATGGCGATTATAGAAAATATATTTATGGCTCTCGAATAATTTTTAAATTCTTATGAGGGACAGGATTAGCTCTTCCAGGGGTCGGCAAACCTTTGAGATGGAACGTACCCAAAGAGCCGCATGTGGCTCGCGAGCTGCAGTTTGCCGACCCCTGTTCTAGACAATTACATCTCAAATAGCTGGAGAGAGAGACATTGAAAGAACACACATACCTGGAGTTTCAACTGTGTCCTGCTTTTTGGTTGTTCCCTTTGTGTTAATTTCACAACTTACATGATAAAAAGTGAAAAGCAAATGATGTTTTTGATGCAGATGAATGGGAAGTTCGATTTTAATCTGAAATGACAGCAAGATTACACATAAAATTTTGTTTTAATGGTCAAGCTGGACTGTCAGTCCTTCAGGTCCGTTTCATCCTACTTTTCCAATGACATACTTTTCTAAATGACAGACCAAGTGGTCAAATAGATATCATTTAAATGTATTCCAAATGTTTTCCTGGTCAGTTTCTGTTTGACAACAATATTCTCCTGGGTTGTGAGGACCGATTGATTACTTTTGTGGGAAAGATCAGTGGATTCTCCTGGATTCAACTTTGCTGCAGGATTTTCTAAAACACTAGATCAAAACTACATCCTCACAGCCCCGGGATGCTATGTAACTCATTCTGAGTTAGTGAATGCAAACTGTCTAACATGGGTACTGAATTTCAAAGGTACTTTTTTCTGAGTTGTTGTCCTCCTTTGAATGAAAAAAAAAAGTTTTGCAAATAAATGTGCAAAAAGT
The DNA here is from genome assembly GCF_001890085.2 of Hipposideros armiger. Lineage (NCBI taxonomy): Eukaryota > Metazoa > Chordata > Mammalia > Chiroptera > Hipposideridae > Hipposideros > Hipposideros armiger. The sequence goes on along the minus strand of NW_017731858.1, from coordinate 178,774 downwards.
CACTATGGTATTATGGTATCCACAAATTACAGTTCCCATCGATGTCTTCAGAACAAAAACCCAACTTTAACTTTGAATAAAGAAATATAAATTGTCACTGCTGACACAGGAATTTAATCCTAAAAATTAGTACTTCAGTACAAGCATCAAGTAATTTTCCAATCAGAGCTTAACAGAATGTTTGTAATGCCTCTTGGAAGTATGTGAGAGAAAAAGTACAAATTTAATCGATGTAATGCACATGCATGTACATGCACAGGATCTCTCTCTTTCTCTCTCTCTCTCTCTCTCTCTCTCTCTCTCTCCCTCCCCCCTTCCTTTCTCCCTCTACCCCTCTCCCCCCCTTCTCCTAGCCAATATATAGTGAATGCTTTAAAAGCCTATTTCTGACATCCTAAAAATAATATGGATTACTTACTACAGGATCAAGTTTTCTGTAGTGACTGGCATTGGTTATGTATAGGGACATGCTGAACAGCTTTGGTGAGGGACATATGGCCTAATTATCATTCACACAAGGCATCGCTCTGGTGTTATAACTAATTTCTGTTGTAGGTATTATCACCACAGAACATGCCTAGTCACAGCATTCAGACCATCTGGGTAGCTAATGTTCTGCTGTACATAAATACAGCCATGTTCCCTCCCTGGGTGGCAAAAACACAAGGCCACTGTCCTCCTCCCTGTGTCCCATGAAACTAAGGACACTGGATTGAGAAAGGGATAAGCAAGGTCTAAAGCTGGGATAGAAGGCCTCCACATGACAGCAAGTGGACCTGGGGACATCATGACAGCAGAGGGGATGGTTTCAGACCAAGCCAGGAATGGAGAGATGAGACCCGAGAAGCAGAAACAGCAGAGCTACTGGCCTGGGATGCACATCCAGGTGCCATGTTGACATATGGGAATCAAAAGCAGGCTGCAGATTTGGATAAAGCAGATACATACAGACTAAAGGAAGCAATCAGACAGACACTAAGAGAGCCACCAGAAGTGCAGAGACACGCAGCCACAGAGAAGTGGGAAGAAGGAAAGAGAAGCAGATACAGGGTTTGAGGAAAGGAGTGCAGAGCCTGGGAGACCATGCCACTCGATACTACAGAGAGACACTTAGTGCAGCCAGTGGGATTCTGGTGGCTCAGCTGTGCTGCTGTCTTTCGAAAAACATTTCACTTAGAGAGGCTGCACCCTCCCACACAGAACTACAGGAGGAAAGAGCTAGAAGGGCCTTCAGAAAACCTCTTCTGAATTTACTTTAAAGCTGAGGAAATGGAGACTCAGAAAGGGGAAGTGACTTGATCCAAGTCACAGAGCCAGTTGTTGTCAAAATTTGGGCTACAATCCTAGTCCCAGTCTGATCCTTTCCTACATTGTTACCTCTCCCCAAAGCCCTTCAATTTGTAGGCAAATTTTCCACCGTTATCAAAGGGCACCAAGCAGGCAGTGACCTTTTTTTTTATGATGCGAGTTTCTATTTTCTAGGAATAAAACATTCAGGGATTGAAAGTGCAGATGAAATAAAGGAAATGACTCGAAAGGAAAAGAGTAACCACTGTGTTTTATAAACGTCAGGATAATGTAATGTTACCTCATCATAGAACTCTGGATTTTGATTGTGATGAGAAACCACAGCATATGCATTTGTGGTAAAAACAGACCCAGCAGGTTTTCCATAAACACACTGCAAAAGAAGGAAACAGAGTCACCACTCTCAGCGCAGGTCTTCAAATGTGATTCTACGGAACCACATACGGTTACAGCCATCTGTGAGCACACGGTCATGGCCAAACCCACCTGGGTCTCCCTGTAAGCTTATAGATTCCAAGTCATTTACAGTCATTCGACCTCACCCCAGACATCACCTAACTTGGCTGCATGGATGCTTCTGAATTCCCGGCCATCAAAGGAATGCAATTCCAAACTAGCTGACAGTGAGAAGTCGAACACAGCTTATCATTTGGAAGGGAAACACTCTCAAACCTGATCTGGAAAGCTTACTTCTCTCATGCTATTTACGTTTCTTAGTATGAGAAGCTCTCACTCAGCCATTCAGCAACATTTGCTGAAAGCTTGTTGTGCAATGGGAAAGGTGAGGAATTTTAAAAAAACAACAAAAACAAACAGGCAGATACATTCCTAGCCTAAAGGAATTAAAAATTAAGTTACGGACAACTTACTGTTCTCTCACTTTACAAGCCACATGTTAAAAGTTACTGGCTTTCTGTTATACCAATAAAAATAAATGTAAGGTTTTCTATGGTTCCATGGAAACATCGAGTTTCATTTCTAATGTGAGTTTTTCACTTCCATAGGCCTAATAAGCTCAAGGATGAATATGGAGTCGGCATGCCAACGTACTAATTGCCTCACTCTGTGACTTCAGAGCCAGCCTCCAGGCCAGCTAAGAAATGAAATTGAGACTCCATGTGAGTACAGAGCCAGCTCTACTTAAACATGGTTATGAAGGCGATTTGCAGGAACTGCTGAGAGGTAACCCAAGAATCTTTATGCATACAAAAGGATACTACATAAGGGACAACAAACAGTTATTCTCACCTCCACTAAAGGGAGAATCAGAGAAAACAAGCTTAATTTGAGTCAGCGAATCCTTAATTTAACTTAGGTTTCTCTGTAAAAGAAAAAAAATCCCTTTTCAAAGGTAAGGGCTATTAAACATTCAACAACTTAGTCAGGGACATTCCAGCCTCTTTCCCTAGGTGGTTTGAGTGAAAGACTAGCTAGCCATCCACCTGTCTGATTGAGGCTCAAACTAGAGAACTGGGGATGAACACTCTGTGATGGCTAAATGTTCGATTTCTCTTTCAGGCCTCTGATCAATGGGCTAAAGAGCAAAAAGCAAAAAGCAGCTATAAAGAGTGAGAATGTAAAGGCACTGTGAAGTCACAGGTATTTAACGATTGCTCTATAATACTAAGATGCTGCTTTTCACAGATCACTAATCTAAGTCTGGAGGTACCATTTGGCCAGTCAGAGAGAAGTCGTTATCTCTGATCAAAGCAGTCATGCTGTGCTTCTGTCAGCTCAAAGCCTGTTCAGGTTTCAAAAAGAAGGGAGTTTATACTCCCCAGATGGTACCATTATAAACTGTCAGGTCATAGGAGAAAATGACCTTGTGCTTGGGCATCTGTGAATGCAAAATCAAAGTGGAGCAAAGGCAAAAATCTGGTATATGAAGCTTACTCATTTTTCAAGCTCCTACCTCATTTTGTTATTTCTTAATATTTAACTAATCCTTACAGTTAATGTGTAAGAATAGAAAAGGCAGTACTACATTTGTTACTTTAGTACAATTGCTTTTGGACGTTTAAACAAATTAATCTTAGCGTATGAAACCAGAAAGTACCAGAATCTCTAGCTCTACTAAAAATGCTTATCAGCGTCATAAACAAACCTTTAGAGCTCTGGCATCACTTTCATCTGAATCTCTGAATTCCACACAGACCGCAATATTCCTCGCCTAAAATGATTAATCATTCAAAATGAGTTGCAGAATGAGAAGATTATAAATAACATTAAATAACATTTTATACCTCCAAAAGTATAGTTTACGTTGTTTACCTTGGCAAATGTTTTCTGGCTATCATATTTTAACTGCAAGGGATATACATACAGATGGTTTTTGTAAATAGTAAATGGATAACAATATTTTGTCATTTCTGGGACAAACTCTTCAACCTCCACAGTAATATTTTGACAATTCTTTTCAAAAGGCTTCAGGGGCACATATGAAGAAGTAATACAATCTATAGCCAAAAAAAAATAAATAAAATAAATAAATAACAGAAAACAGGCAAAGACAATACAATTTAACAATCATTAATACATTCCTACATTTATAAAAATATACCTTGATTGTGTTCTCAAAGAGTGATTTAAAAAACAGAATTCTTAGTGATTGACAAAAAGTCATACAACCACTTTAAGAACCCAAAAGGACAAGATGGGGTAGCCAGATGCCAGTTTCAGTGGGCCCCTCAAACAAGGCATGGATTGATATTTCATTCTCAAGTGTAGATTAGAGTGATTTGCTAAATATAACACATCATAATTTTGACAACTTAAACTCTGCAAAGAAATCCATTACATTTTTCCCCTGTGCCCGCAATTTCGCTGTCACTGCAAATTTTTATTGGTATCAGGGAAGTAACAGTAAATTTATGCCTCCAGTTAGCTCACGGCTAGCCATTTTTAAAGAATTAACTTGGTGCACATGCAAATTTTCACCTAAGAAATAACAGAAGCCTTTTGAAACTTCAGATCTGACGATGTGTTACCAATAACAATTTCATGGGAGAAGTGTCTGTTCAGGTCCTCTGACCATTTTTTAATTGGATTCTTTATTATTTTTTTTGTTGAGTTGTACAAGTTCTTTATATATTCTGGATATTAGCCCTTTATTGGAGGTTTGTTTGCAAATATCTTCTCCCATTCGGTTGGCTGCCTCTTTATTTTGTTGATTATTTCTTTTGCTGCACAGAAGATTTTTTAGTTTGATATAGTCCCATTCATTTATTTTTGCTTTTACTTCCCTTGACTTCATAAAATCCTCTATGAACCCAACCAAGTTCCATAAGTTGAGTACCTATGCTTTCATCTATGCAGTTTATTATTTCAGGTCTTATATTTAGGTCTTTGATCCATTTTGAGTTAATTTTGGTACATGGTAACAGATAGCAGTCTGGTTTCATTCTTTGCATATGTCTTTCCAGTTTTCCCAGCACCATTTATTGAAGAGGCTTTCTTTTCTCCACTGTATGTTTTTGGCTCCTTTGTTGAAAATTATCTGCCCATATATATGTGGATTTATTTCTGGGTTCTCAATTCTATTCCTTTGGTCTGTGTGTCTGTTTCTCTGCCAATACCATGCTGTTTTGATTACTGTCATTTTGTACTACAAACTGAAATCAGGGATTGTGATACCTCCAGCCTTGTTCTTTTTTCTTAGGATTCCTCTGGCTCTTTGGAGTCTTTTGCTACTACATACAAATCTGGCAGAAGAGCTGAACAGACACTTCTCCCAAGAAGATATACAAATGGCCAACAGATATATGAAAAAATGTTCAACTTCACTAGCTATTAGGGAAATGCAAATCAAAACCACAATGAGATATCACCTCACACCTGTTAAAATGGCTATTATCAGCAAGACAAGTAATAACAAGTGTTGGAGAGTCTGTGGAGAAAAAGGAACCCTCATACACTGCTGGTGGGAATGTGAACTGGTACAGCCACTATGGAAAACAGTATGGAGGTTCCTCAAAAAATTGAAAATGGAACTACCTTATGACCCAGCAATTCCACTCTTGGGTATCCATCCAAAGAATTCCAAAACACTAATTCAAAAAAATATATGCACCCCTATGTTTATTGCTGCACTATTCACAATAGCCAAGATATGGAAACAACCAAAATGCCCATCAATAGACAATTGGATAAACAAACTGGTACATTTATACAATGGAGTATTACTCAGCCATAAAGAAGAATGAATTTTTACCATTTGCAACGACATGGATAGACCTAGAGAATATTATGCTAAGTGAAATAAGTCAGACGGAGAAAGACAAACACCATATGATCTCACTTATGTGTGAAATCTAAAGAACAGAATAAACAAAGAAAACAGAAATAGACTCAAGAGACATAGGGAAAAAAAAACAAGGGTTTGCTAGATGGAAGAGGGGCTGAAATGGGCGAGAAGGTAAAGGGATTAGAAGGTACAAATTAGTAGTCACAATATTGCCATGGGATATGAAATACAGTTTGGAGAATAATCAATAATGTTGTAAAATTATGTAGGGTGCCAGATGGGCACTGGACTTGTTAGGGAGACCACTTCATAGACTGTGTGGATACCTGACCACTCACTATACACCTGAAGCTGAAGTTGAATAATATTGAATGTCAACTATAAATACATTATATATATATATATATATATATATATATATATATATATATATATGGTCACGGGACGTGGAGTACAACATAGGGAACTGAGTCAATGGTACTGTAGCAGCTACATTTGATGTCAGAGGGTTAGTAGCTTGGGAGGCGGGGGTTATCACTTTGGGATGGGTGTAAATATCTAACTATTACATTGTTTTGTATACTTGAAACTAAAAATATATATATATAAAATATCTGAAAGCAACAAAGATACAAGACAGGCAAACAAAATCTCATAGACACAGAAACAGTTTAGTGGGTCCCAGAGGGTAAGGTAGGGTGTAAAAACAAGGTAATGGGATCAAATATATGGTGATGGAAAGAGAACTGACTCTGGGTGGTGAACACACAATGCAATATACAGATGGTGTATTATAGAACTGTACACTTGAAACCTACATAGTTTTGCTTACCAATGTCACCCCAACAAATTTAATAAATAAAACACAATAATTTCAATACTTTCGAGCATGAGAAACACAAAGCCTTTGATAAGTGTAACAGTGCATGTTATTGAAGTAGCCACTGTAGTAAAGGTTATTCATACACTTAAGGGGCTCTAAGACTGCTTGTCCTTGCTGCAGAGTCACAATGATGAAGAAGGATGACCCAGGGAGAGTCAGACCTGAGGACACAGTATTTTTTGTTGGGTTTGGTTTTCTCTGATTATTATAGTGATACTTACAATAAAACATCTGGAGTAAAGGTACACAGACACAAGTGATGGTTCCATTACCAAGAGATAACTACTGTTAATATTTCAGTATATTTTCTTCTAGGCTTCTTTCTATATATGTTTTATATAAAAATACAAAAATCCTACTGTATATATCAAACTTTACCCTTGTTTTTTTTTTTTGACATTTCATCTGACGCCTTATTCCACAAACTCTTTATAAACATCATTTTTCATGGCTGCATAAAGTTCATGGCATTGTTGTACCATAACTGCCTTAATCATTGACAGTGTTGGACACTTTGGTTGTTTCCAGTTTTTACCAATATAAACAATGCTGCAAAGAACATCTTTATGCATAATCTGTCTACATTTCCAATTATTTCCTTAGGAAAAAATAATCCATGGTACTCAAATGTTTTAAAATATAAATTGCTACTGTCCGGCTTACAATTCTTTAGTGACTTTTCATTGCACTTTTGATAAAATCCAAGTAAAACTTTTACAGGGTTACCATGGTCTATAACAATTCCCTGCATGATGTGACCCTTTCTACTTCTCCTGCTTTATCTTCCATCCCTATTATTCCCATCACCCACTACATGAGAGCCACACTGGCTTCCTTTCTGTTCATACAAAACAAGCTTTCTCCCACCTCAAGGTCTTTATTACATGCAACACCCTCAGTGGGGACTGTATAGTCCCAACCACTGTGTGCTGTTTGGCCCACCTTTGTAAAGTAGCCCACCCGCATCATAGACTAAAATGATTCACTTGTTTGCTTGCTTATTGTCTGTCAGACCTTGTAGACTTTAATCTCCATAATTTTAAGCACCTTGATTCAATAAATGTTTACTTGATAAGTGCTTATTCAGTGAATAAATGGATAGGTAGAATGCCTCATTGTACTACTCATGACAGGTGATGGTGCCTGGACAAAATGTAGCCAGAATTACACAGCTACACTTTCAAACGTTTTTGTAAATTTGATAGATGAGCAAAAGCACGTTGCTGTTTTAATTTGCATTAGTGGCACTGTTTCTAAGATTGAACATTTTTCAAATATTTATTAGCCACTTGATAGTATTTCCTGCAAAGTGTCTTGTGTCTTCTATCCATTTTTCTCCTAGGATCTTAGATTCTTATCTGTAGACAACAAAGAACTCCTTTTTGGCCACTTAGTTATTGAATCTCATCTAAGGCAAAAGGCAGCAGAAAGTGACTGGGGAACACTCACAACATCATATATATGAAACAGCATCTGATAAAATCAACTTTCTTTAACTATTCACCATGTGTACTGGGTTGAATTTGTGTCCCCAAAAAAATTCAGAACCCCAGAATGTGACCTTATTTGGAAACAGGGTCTTTGCTGATGTAATTAGTTAAGATGAGGTCATACTGGATTGGGAGGCCCTAAATCTAATGACTGTTGCCCGTAGAAAAGGGAAGATGCCATGTGATGATAGAGGCAGAGACGGGAGTGATGCAGCTACAAGCCAAAAGCTACCAAGGACTTCTGGGAGCCAGCAGAAGCTAGGAAGAGGCAAGGAGTCATTCTTCCTTAGAGCACTCAGAAGGAGCATAGCCCTGGTGACACTTTGATTTTGATTCTAGCCTCCAGAACTATGAGAAAATAAATTTCCGTCATCTTAAGCCACCCGGTTTGTAATACTTTCTTACAGCAATCCTAGGAAATGAACACACCACATAAACCTGAAGAAAAATATCAAAAAGATAAAAATCTAAGATTCAAACATAGCCCGTAATGTTTATATACGTGAGTTCTTACTTGACAAATCCACAGGAACACATTCTACTGTGATGTTTAGCTGCCCAGGAATAATCTGCAATTTGGTCTTCTCTGGCCTAGGTGTAAAATAAGGATATTTTATACTTAAAAATTGTGATCACAAAATACAATGGTTACCCTGTATTCAAACTTAAAATCTTAAGCATTCAGTTTCTCCCATATAAGACTCACATTCATTATTTTAAGAAATTATAATTCATCTATGATATTGCTTTACTTTAGTAACTCCACATACTTACTTCTTATATTCTGAGAGCAACTTGAGAATGTCTTCATGTGAAAGCTTGCTACTGTCTTGTTTATACAAAGGAGAAAATCTCCCATCCAGATCCAGAGAGCCTTGAATATCTTTGAAAATGGGTCTAAAACAACAACAGAAGGAGTTTTTTTTTTTAAATTCTACACGATTGATAATTAACAATAAAATTAGTGCTAGTGGGAGTGTAAAATGGTGAGACTACTTTGGAAAATAGTTTGGCAGTTTCTCAGGAAGTTAAGCATACACCTACCCTATGATCCTACAGTTCCACCCCTAAGCATATTTCCACATGGTACATAAATGTTGATAGCAGATATATTTGTTAAAGCTCCAAACTGCAAACAACCCAGATATTCATCAACAAGTGAATGGATAAAAAAATCATGGTATATTCATACAGTAAAATACTACTCAAAATGAACAACTGATACAACAATATGGATGAATCTTAAAAACAGACTGAACAGAAGAAACCAAATGCAAGGGTACATACTACATGATTCTACATATTATGAAGGTCTAGAACAGATCACAGTCACCTACAGTGATAACAATAGATGGAGTGGGGGTGGGATGGCTGGCTGGACAGGAACATGTGGAAACTTTCTGAAGTGACAGACGTGTCCTCTGTCTTGGTTGGGGTGGTAGCTACATGACTACATACGTTTGTAAAAATTCATCAAGTTGGACATATAAAACGTGTACATCTTCATCAAAGGAAAAGTACATCTCAAAGTTGATAAAATTTAAATTAGATCTTTAAGATCAATTTATACAGGGCTGGCCCAGTGGCACGTCGGTTAAGAGCTGGCTTGGGACGACAGAGGGCCCCGGTTCGGATCCCACATATGAGGGCCAGTGACACTGCCCTCTACAGCTAAGATGCTGAACAACAGCTCAACCTGGAGCTGGGCTGCCGTGAGTCACCGGCGACGGCGTAGGCTGCAGCCCCTGCTGCAGTGGGTTGCCATGGGCTACCGTGTGTAGCCAGCAGCCAGCGTGAGCGGCCATCCAGAAGCCGGTGACTCACCCGGGAAGAGCGCAATGATGGTGCCAACTTGGGTCAGTGAAGCAACGTCCTCTACAACTAGACTGAAGAACAAAAGGACAGCCACTTGTCTGTTCCCCTTCCCCCAATTTCCCAGTGCTGTTCCCATCCCTTAATTCCCCAATAAAAATCTTTAAAAAAAGATCAATTTATACAGTTTATAATACATATGTAGTTTTCAATATGAATCTGAATTGTTCCTTCACCCTCCCCTTCTCCCATCTGTAAGCAGCTATTTTACTGCAAAAATGGGAAGTAATGTGCAAGTATCCAAAACAGTGGAAGCAGATATACCCAGAAAAATAATTCCCCTGGCAGAGCCTCTGAAGTTTTAGGTATAGGCATCAAGCACTGTCCCTACTTCTAAGCATACCTCCTTTATTTTCAGTAAACGGGGGTTTACCATATACCTTTTAAATACCCCAGCCAAGCTTCTAGAGTGAGTTACTGCCACTGCTGACAACCAAAATAAGTCAGGAAGGAAAAAAAAATAGCATAATTCCTCATCAGGACTGGGGATCAAAGCTCCTAATGTTGAAGATTCTAAGATTAATTTTTCTAGTGGCAAAACAGTATCAAGCGGCTACTCCTACAGCCTGGAAGGGACACGGTGTGGCCCCGTGGTCTAGAGTAGGCTCTGAAGTCAGCAGCTATGTGTTCTGACCCCTGCTCACACACATGCTCTGTAAACTTGGGCAAGGTTTTTTTTTTTACTTCTATGCCTCAGTTTTCTCATCTCCAGGATGGGGATAACAGTACCCACCTCTTAGAAAAGTATACATTAAGCACTTAGACCACTGCCTTGTACAGAATTAGTACTCAATAACTACAAATATTAATAACAGCCATGGCAGCAGCAATTGACTTTTCAGGCAGGAACATCACTCAGTAAGCTTATACTTATAAACCACAGCTCACCTTCCGTGATGCCTAAATATACCGCCCTCCACTACTCTTTGCCATTCACCTATGCTTGGTTATCATTTTTTTTTACCATCTCTATACAAGGACAATCTGCCTTTCATCTACCAACAAAAAATGCATTTTGAGACCTTCCAAAATTTTAAATGATTATAAATAGTGACAGAAGAATCAATTAACTTCAAATCTTCTACCCTGATGCTACTCTCCAGCACCCACTGAAAATAATTGATTGAATGATTCAGAACATGGTGCCCTTTCCCCAGAAGTTCTAGTGAGTTGTACTGGCTGTACTACAAACAGGCAATGAACCTATACTTCAAAGGTAGGATAAGCAAGAAAAACATTTAAGTCACTACTGTATGTAGACTTGGAAGATTTGGGGGAAAATCGTGTAATCTACCATAAGATATGTGGTATAGATAGCACACTTCCAAATACACTACCTCTGCAGGGTTTGCTGAACCTGTCATCAGAAAGCAAGAAATTCTATTAACTAATTACACACTTGCATTTAACAACTGCATGCATTGTTTGCATGTTTTCCAAAATTATTCTATGATAGCTTTTCAAAGCGTAAGCCCAGCCAACTCTGAAACAGTGGGCATATTGTACATAATTCACTACAATTTCTGGTTTTTTGGAAAAAATTTCCATCACTTTAGCAAATAAGCTCTGCTTCAAAATGCAATAAAATTAAGTGTGTCGGTCAGATCAGAAACCCAAGCCAAAGAAAACTTCCCTGAAGCAACACATATGAATAAATGAAAGGGTCTTTGATGCACAGCAAATTCTAAGAGAAAGAATTCTTATATCCTGTTATGAACTAAATGTTTGTATCCCATACCCGCTCCCCCTCAAAGTTCATATGTTGAAATCCAATCCCCAAGATGATTACATTAGGAGGTGGGGCGTTTGGGAGGTGATTGGGTCAGGAGGACGGAGCCCTCATGAGTGGTATGAGTGCCCCCTCATAAGAAGAGGCCAGAGAGCTTGCCAGGCCTCTTTCTGCCATGTGAGGACGCAAAGGGAAGTCAGCTATCTCCAACCTGGAAGAGAGTCCTTACCAGAACCCGACCATGCCAGCATCCTGATCTCAGGATTTCCAGCCTCCAGAATTGTGAGAAATAAATGTTTGTTTAACCCACGTCTGCTGTCTACGATAATTTGTTAGAGCAGCCTAAAGGAAGACACAGCCCAGATGTTCCAAGATATAACTGGCTTGTCAGAAACAGACTGCTGAACGCTGCTGGCAAGGGCGACTGTCTTCAACTCCACACATGCGTGTGCGTACAGGGTCAGGACTGTATATGTACAAACCTGGCAGCCCAGGCAAAGGGCATTCTGTATTGTCCAAGGCGGCTGCACACTTGCTTGGCTGTCCTGTGTACCTTCTGGGCCATCTAAGGTCAGACATAAAAAGATAGGCTCGAATTTATTCAAACCCAGAAAAATAATTTCCCCAACTTACTGATATAAAACATCAAAATCTAGAAAAAATATACAGAAATCGCTACAAATAAAGCACAACACACACTGGCTACCCAAATTCCAAGACCAAAGTAGCATTTCTTAAAGGTTTTGTGTTTTCCCATTAATAAGAGCTTTCATCAAGATATGCAAAGATAGACAATATAGATGTACCCCTACTGGGAACATTTTAACCAGTTTTAATGTGTATTTCCTTTCACACATGAGCAAGCAGACACTCATCATGCTTGGGAGAAGTTTGTTCTCGATACAGTTGACCCTTTTACTCCCAAGGTAAAAGCCAAGTGACCAAGAATCAATGCAATTAGTTCAGTGTGGGCAGGGGCCTCTGCATGCACAGGCACTGGGAGGTGACAACGGAGATTAACCGCCTAGAGAATCTCAACAGGCTGTGACATGCTGGCTGCACAATTATCCCTAGGGATACAGAATGCTAGAGGATTCTATCTATATTGTTGAGACATTTTTTTTCTTCACAAATTAGTCACATGTCTCCTCAGCACCTTCCACTTCATAAACGCTATTCAGATTCACAACTAAATGTCACATACAGCAGATGGACTCTTCACAAATACGCAGGAGCTGGAGAGCTAATGAACTGTACCACGAACGCTTTCCCTCTCTGGGCCTCAGTTTTCTCATTTATAAAATGAGAGCAGAGGATTCAATCAACAATTTCCATAAGTTTAGATTTCAGGGTCCAGAAATTTGGATGATTATATGGGTTGCAGGCTTTTTTTTTTAGCTGAGCCATCCTGCTACCTGTTGGCAGCTCAGCAGCTGCTCAGCTCGGGCTGGATTCGAACCGCTGTTGCTCAGAGCTCACACTCTTGAGCGAGCTCTTAACCAACTGAGCCACTCGGCCGGCCCCGGGTTGCAGGCTTTTAATGTTACCATTTAAAGACATGAAACAGTGAAAACATCCCTACCACTTGATCTACCAACATTTCATGCAAGATGGATAGGTGTGACATTCACCAAGTAGGAAGGGCAAAAATTTCAGAATAAAGGACACCCTTCAAACCGAATACATTTAGCTGCATAAAAGCTCACTATCTTGTCTGTTCACACTTCATCATCACACAGGAGTAAATTTGAGTCCAGACTGGCATTTGGGAACTACAGGCCTGGATCACCTTTCCCCTGCCAGCTCTGACATTCTAGGGCTGTCTGTAATACATCGGTTGCTAAAAAAATCCCTTTAGTTCTTATTTTCATTAGGCAACAGGAATCACATTGTCATGTCAACAGAACACAAAAAGTCATGTTCAATCATTAGCATGCACACTCACCTATTACACAGTATTTTCAGAATCTACTCTGTGCCAGGAAAGTAAGTTTTACGTTTTTGTTTTTGATTTTTAGTTTGTGAGGAGTCACTGAGAATCCCATTTAGGATATCAGTAAAAGGCAAATTCTACATTAGGCTGAAATGTTTACAAATGATCTTTCTAAATACCTTTGCTGGGTCTGCATTTTTGATGTAGGGCTCCGCACAGTGCGTAATGTTTCCCTGGAGCACCTTTTCAATTCGCGCAAATAGAAAAACTTCAGGATGTGGGTTCGTCACTGAGAAAATTCCCTGGAAAAAAGAAATGCCTTCCATTAGACTGTTTTATGTAACCTCATGCATACAGTTGTTCATTTAATGATTCCTAGTAGTGGTTAGCATAGACTGCTGATAGTCAACAAAGGATCATGTCTAGGACCCTGGAAATATAGCATTTGCTTTCACAGTTTTCCAAGCTCTAGACATTACTTTCAAAGCGGGTTTTCTATTTTGTCACCAACTTCACATCTATTAGTCCCCAAAGTGCAGGTGTCATCCTTGCTGCTTAGCCTTAAGTCCTTTTAAGCCAATGTATTTACTGTATTACTTCACTGTTGGACAGGCAAGACGATGCTTTGGTCCATGTTATCACTGGTGATGAAACATGGGTGTACCAATAAGACCCTGAAACAAAGTCTCAAAATGCACAATGGAAGTCAGCCAATTCTCCATGACCAAAAAAGCTCCATCAGTCCAAATCGAGTCAAACAATGTTGCTAACCTTTTTTGATATCACAGGGATTATTCCTTATGAATTTGCACCAACTGGACAAGCAGTTAACCAACCTTACTATTTAGAAGTGCTGAAAAGGCTGCATGAAAAAGACAAAAACGACCTTAACTTTTCGCCAATAACTCATGGCTCTTGCATCATGACAATGCACCAGCTCACACAGCACTGTCTGTGAGGGAGTTTTTAGCCAGTAAACAAATAACTATATTGGAACACCCTCCCTACTCCTTGATCTGGCTCCCAGTGACTTCTTTCTTTACCCGAAGATAAAGGAAATATTGAAAGGAGACAGTTTGATGCCATTCAGGACATCAAGGATAATACAATGACAGCTCTGACGGCCATTCCAAAATGGCTTTGAAGGGTGGACTAGGTGCTGGCGTCAGTGCATAGCTTCCCAAGGGGAGTTCTTCGAAGGTGACCATAGCGATATTCAGCAATAAGCTATGTAGCACATTTTCTAGGATGAGTTCGCGAACTTGTCAGGCTTCATATGTGTATGTCTATGTGTGTCTCTGTGTGTGTCTCTCTGTGTGTGTCTCTGTATGTGTGCCTCTGGTGTGTGTCTGATGTGTTGTCTCTGTGTAAGCCTGTGTGTCTGTGGCTGTGTGTGTTTGTGTATCTGTTTATGTATCCGTTTCTGTGTGTTTGTGTTTGTTATCTGCATTCCATCTCATAAAATACTTTGAGACTCACATCATGGTCCCAATCAAAATGTTACTTCGCCAGTGTATTACTAGCGTATTTGCTGGTTTCCATTTTTTTCCCTCCATCTTCAGTCAGTAGAAAAACACCTACATACATATCTTACAAGAGATGGAATGCCCATGAAAATACAGGCTAGGGCCGGCCAGGTGGCGCAGTTGGTTAGAGCGTGAGCTCTGAACAACAGGGTCGCCGGTTCGATCCCCACATGGGCCAGTGAGGTGCACCCAAGCTGAGCTGCCGCTGAGCTGTTTTCTGGTTCAACTCCTGCATGGGATGGTGGGCTGTACCCCGCCCCAGCCCCCGCAACTAAGACTGAACACTGCATCTGGAGCTGAGCTGCTGCAAGCTACCAGTGAGAACACGTGCCCTTAACAAGGTGGCTGGTTCGATTCCCACATGGGATGGTGTGTTGCAGCCGTCACAATTAGATTGAAAGCGGCAACTGGACTTAGAACTGAGCTGCGCCCTCCACAACTAAGGCTGAAGGACAACAACTTGACTTGGAACTGATGGGTCCTGGAGAAACAGAATGTACCCTTCCCCAATTCCCCAATAAAATCTTAAAAAAGGAAAGAAAATACTGGCCTAGATGATGAAATAATCCAAGGGTTTCTCTGTTTTTTTATTCTGAAGGCGCTACCAAAACTAAGATCATTCTTTACCTGCTTTATGTAGGATAACTGAGATTCAGCAATTCCATGAATGAAAGACTCAGGTGAAGAGCTCTTTGTGTTTCCATCGCTGGCCAGTTGGGTTGAAGTGCCCCACAGCATTTCACGGACAGATGGGGGATTCAGGTCTACATGGAAGTCAGCTGAAATCTTACAATTGTTCTTTACATCAAATAAGGCAAGATTGATAAAAAAAGGTTCAACCTGGGAATGAAGGCAATTCCATTTTTAAACGAAAACTTTTTTAGGTGGAGCTGGGGGAGGGACACAAATTACAAAATATTTTTTTAAATTCCTCAAGTTTCTGTGATTACAATTCCCTTTCTGAGTTCAACATTTAGCTAAAATTGCATTATTGCTCATTTGCATATAAGAGAATATTCTAAATAATAGGCTATCAAATTTTAACTTTTGTCAGGTATAAATAATTTCACAAGTTATAAATTTTTTTAAATGATGAGTAGAAATCAGAAACCAAATTTAAAGAACACCAATTGTTCTTTGAATAAAATTTAATTCTCTATAGATTTATTGAAATTACCCAAAAATAATGTCAGAGTAGAAATATTACAGAGTAGAAATACATCTGCCCTTTGTTATGTTAGAGCTTACTGGATTCTACATCTCTTAAGAGCTAATATCAGTCAACACCAAATTACTTGACAAAAGCTTTGTTGCCCCATCAGCAGTTTTGGAAGGCATGATTTCTCTCTACAGATGGCATTTGAAAGCTGGTCACAAAGAGAAATTTCATGCCAGATGGCATAAAGATTAACTCTTTACACACAGCAAGTCTGCTAGTGCATTTAAGCTACTTTGTTAGAGAATAAATCATTGTGGATATTTT
Source organism: Hipposideros armiger (assembly GCF_001890085.2). Classification (NCBI taxonomy): domain Eukaryota; kingdom Metazoa; phylum Chordata; class Mammalia; order Chiroptera; family Hipposideridae; genus Hipposideros; species Hipposideros armiger. The sequence continues at coordinate 162,307 of NW_017731858.1, read as the reverse complement.
CCAAAGACAAAACTTGAACCAAAAAATCAAGATGAACTTAAAATGTAGTCTCTCTAGCGATATTACATTTATAGTTTCAAGTACTTCTGAGCAACTCAAATGATCCGTAACAGCTAATAATTAGAACTCTCTGTGCAGAACAAAATGAATTCACTCTGAGAACAGTGAGTGAGAACAGCTGACTGCACAGCATCTGCACCTCTGCATGGCTTTGGTGTTCATTACTTATGGCTATGAGCCAATTTCACAGAAGTCATATTCTCTAGCAGAATTCACAAATATAAGAATTTTAAAGGTACTTGGGACAAATCCCTCTTGAATGAGAAGAGCCTATTCTTTCTGTTCTAAGACTTTCATGAATCTTCTCAAGACGACTACATATTCGTATTTTGGCAAAAGAAAGACATACATGAAATTCTTCCATGTCAAATTTATCAAAACATATAGCAATGGAATTTTCATCCTGTAAATTAGTTCTCAGCAATAAAAAAGAAAGGAGTTTCCTTAATACACTGGTTTAAGAGAAGTAAAAGAAAAAGTCATACATACATTTGTGGGTGGTCCTTTTGCATTGTCTCCAACTTGACCCAAGATATTGAAAGTTAAATCATGGCAATTTACCAGGAAACGTTTATTGCACTTTTCTTCGAATGGCTTTACATCAGGTTCAATTCCTGAAAAGTCCAACCTCTACAAAACAAGTGATATGAATCATTTCCAAAAGAAAATAGGATTCATATTAATATAGATCTACAAGTATAAATTGCAGAATCCAACAGTTCTCTGTCCGTTCTTCATTTGAATCCTTTTCATGTTTTCACTCAACAAGCCTTTGTAGAGCTCTTAGACTAAGGCTCAAACACTGATAAAGAAATTCTGGAGGGAGATAAGACTCTGATCTAAGGCAATGGAAAAGTCACAAGTCTGTACCATGACCTACAAAGCCGTACTAGTATATGACATGACTTCCTACCTCCCCGCATTCCTCTGACCTCATCTCCTACAACTCTCGCCTTTCCTCCCACTCTCTGTTCCAGCCACACTGGCATCGTCAATTATTTCTCTAGCACACCAAGTACACTCCCACCTCAGGGCCTTTGCACTTGCTGTTCTGTCAGGAACCCTCTTTCCACAGGTAGAAAAAGGCTTACTCCCTCATTTCATTCAATTGGCTTTTCCAGAGAACTTCCTTAACTCTCAAAAAAAAAAACCCAACCAAACAAAACAAAAACAAATGACACTGCACACTCTGTGAGAGTGTATACTCCCTTTCCTTGATTTAGTATTCTAACATTACACTTTTATATTTACTTAGCTGCTTACTGTTTCTTCCCCACAAAATATATGTTCCAGGATGGCAGAAGTTTTGTTTTCCTTATGAGCTGTGCAGGAGGCAAAATCGACATCAATGGATATGGGGGGGGAGGGGCATCGAGAATGACACAATGGTCTCTAACTTGTAAGATTCAGTAAATTGTGATGTTATGAACTTAATTGTGAAATAAAGATGAATAGCAAATATGGGGGAAGAATGAGTACAGATGATGAGTTCAGGTCGGGATGTGTTGAGTTTGAGGTTAGTAAGTGGTTGGAAAAATAGGAGAGGTCTGGGTTGGAGATCTGGATTTGGGAGTCAGTGGCAACTATGTTGCAGAGGACAAGGCTAGAACTCTTGAGACCACCTACATTTAAATGATGAACAAAGGGAGAGGAGAGGCATCTGCTTTTAGGAAACTGATAAACACTGAGCTCAGCTTCTAACAGAGCTGGGGGATGTATCCTGGCTGCAACCGATTGTGTGTGTGTGTGTGTGTGTGTGTGTACGCACGCGTGCGCACACATATTTTTTATTTTTGTTGTTTTAAATTTTTTTTAAAGTTTTTAAAAAAGATATTGTGAGTGAAGGAATTCCTCTTAGCAGGGGAAGAATCTGTCCCTCCCCAAAGAAACTCATAGAACCCTCCTCCTCCGCTCATACAGCTCAGGCAACCTAAGTTCATCTGTTCATTCTGAATGTCTGAGCAGACTCACATTCTGTTCACAAATGGGAGGAAAGGTATAGATTGTAGGACAGCTTACTATACTTTCATTAAGACCAGAGACATGGTCGGTACGAAATGATTGGGTGTATCTGAGCAGAAAATACTGTCAATGTGGAAAACTTAAGCCAAGAAACACAAGAATTTTTCTCAATTGTCTAAGTAATTCAAGCCAAAACAGGTATTGTGCCTGAAGCGTCTTGGATAATTATAGCCATTCTAACCTAACCTGTATCACTACACTAACAAAATCCTACTTAAAAGGGCCTAAAATATAATATTTGTACCTGAAAGCACAATTTCCTGAGTCTATCTCCAAAAATAACATGAATGTGTGGGACTAGTTAGCTCCCCCTTGAATACTTACCTGTGGAGCCACAGGAAGCAAGTCATTGCCATGGAGACCAATTCTAATTTCTGCCCATTTATCTGCTCTTCTTTCTATCTTACTCAGACAGTGGAATGTGAAGACAAATTGAACTAAACCACCCCACCCCCCAAGTCTTTTCCCTTCTGAGGCCTGTGAATGCAAATGTTGGGACATATGGCCTTCCCCAGTTGTTACAAGTTGGAGCCGCCCCCTTGAGGCAGTCACTGTTTTTTTATTCTCTAAGGTCAATGATCTAGCATATCTCTAAACACTAAACTATGGCCAAAGACAAGGCTGGTATTATAGGATATCCAGCCCTTCACCTAGAAAAGGTACTCAACACACACAACATGGATTTCTCTGTGGTGAGACTGCCTTCCATAATCAACATTAAATTCAATTTTTTGTCCTTAAACATTCATCATAACTATGAATTTTTCTCTCACTTGTAGCTCACTAATAGACAATTTAAACATAAAATCAGTTCAGTTCTGTGACCACAAAAACAGCACACCACAAATTTTTTAAAGATACTGGATTGAGTTCAAACCACAGTCAATTGGCTTCTTTGTATACAATGAAAGGGTTTGACATGTCCAATTAAAGCCTAATCATGGGGCGGTTAGTTGGGTGGGGGGAGTGGAAATCAAAGGCGCAGACAAATATGGAACAAGGAAATTTCTGAATGAATATCTTGAACTAACATTCCTGAGGCCTACTATAATTTTTTAAAATCATAACTTACACATATAATGCAATAATGATATGGGGGGAAAAGGAAAGATGAAACATTTAAAACAAATTTTCCCAAAATAATTTTATTTTCTCGGTATTTTTATTAAGGAAAAATTTCTGCATTATTTACAGACTATATACTTTTTAGATTTCAAACTGGAAAAATGTAATTAGGAAACTATATGAAGTAATAAACCCCACAAATCAGTCTTCCCCAAATTATTTTATATTTTCATGATATATTTTCACTGAGGAAGAAAATGGTAATGCTTATATAATGCATACTTTTCTATTCCCCTCCCTACAAAAAAATCCCAAAGATTTTAATCAGAAATCTCATATACAAAATGTAAAAAGAAAACAAAGTGTTCTTCCCTCAAATAATTTCATTTTTCATGAAGTTTTTTCCATTAGCAAAAATATTTGTAATACTTAAACACTGTAGAATTTTTCATGTAAACAAATCACCAATTTAATTAGAAAACACCATGAAATGAAATATTAACTGCCTGTCTCTTAGTATAAAATGTGCCTAACTCTCATGAAAAAAGTTAAATACACATGCATATACACCTGCACTTCCCTGCACCAACTTTCCATTTAAAGTGGGATTAAGCCAGACATGAGAATTATCCCAGTTCTACAGGACTACATCAAGACTGGAAAATAATATGAAAGACAGTTTGGGGAATATAATTAATCATGTTGTAAATATTTTCTAGGGTGTCATATGGTCACAAGTGTTGTTAGGGAGACCACATCATGGATGGGGTAGAGGCCTGACCACTGCACTGTACACCTGAAGCTGATGTTGTATAATATTGTATGTCAGCTATAAGTGAATATATATATATATATATATATATATATATATATATATAGTCACAGGACGTGGAGTATAGTGTGGGAGTAGAGTCAAGGAAATTGTAATAGATATGTATGATATGGGGGGGAGTGGGGCAGCGGATTGGGGGTAGGGGGGTGTCACTTTGAGGGGTAAAATGTATAACTATTGCACTGCGTTGTACACCTGAAATTAATTTAAAAAATGTTTATATAGAAAAAAAAGCCTGGAAAATAAATCACCTGTCTCATACGATCTGGTGTTCTTTTATACTGCAGATACTCACGGTTACTAGACCACAATTGTATTTAATATGTGAAAAGAGCACTGACACCATCTTTAAGGATTCTTTAATTTATCCATTTTGAGGCATGAGATGAAGTGAAAACAGAGAACTGAGAAAGAAAAGCATATATATTCAGTCTCAAACTATCTGTATACGTATGTGACAGTTCTCTTGAATGAAGTTAGTTAACATGTTCACAGTGAACCAGATAGAACTACAAAGCTATCAGCAATGCTCAGGGTGCAAAAATCAGCGATTTCAACATTTTGCAGATGTTTTTTCCGAATAAGAAACAATTTTAGGACTATTTAAAGAAATATATTATTAATACCTGAACTTCCGAATCAAAAGAAAAGAGGTTCTGTCTTCCGTCTCCTCTGCTGAGCTTGTTTAGCTGTTCAGTTTCTCTTCCATACTAAACATTTAAAAATATACATATTTATATATGCACATATACACCAAACATTATTTCCTTCAACACAGTATTAAATATCATTTAAATACGCAGTTTATGTGAAACTAGCAATCTGACACAGCTTCAAAAATATACCACTCCCCATTTCCATGTATTTAAGATGGATAAAGAATGCTTGCTTGGCAAAGAGTCTTGGTCACTATGACCCATGAGTTATAGATCAAGTTCTTAGACTCTCTGTGTTCCTCTCATAACATCAAGAATATTGTTCAACCCATAGTAGTGCAAAAAAGGAATCCAAGAGACTTTGGATGCAAAAGAGAAATCAATAAGAGAAAAAACACTATCTTTTACATATCCATGGTGCTAGACATGGGATATTATATAAAATTCTGATTCTGTCACTTTAGAAAAAAACATAATGGGCTGTGTAGTCTGGAATGACAGAGTCAGAGGGGATACATTAAAATCTATAAAATCATAGAAAGCCTAAATCAGGGGATCATGAATTTTGGAAAACAGCTTTGAAGTTTAAGAGAAAGATAATTTTAAAATAGAAAATAGTAACTTCTAAATTTGTGTAACTCAGTAGTCCAGATAGAGGACTAAAGTAAAAATAAATAGGTTTGACAAGTATTTAAATAAATGAATGGGTTATTAAACCTGCTAATCTATAACAGCACAGAGACCAGAGAGAAGTGTGATAATCACCTCTATGCTTTCAAAATTGACTCACCTCAAACTCTAGAGTAATAAACACCAATGATATCCGTTCACCAAAATCTTCATGTAATGAAATTATTCATATACACGATATACATATTTACATATAGATAATATATGATTTGCATAGGAAATTAACATATATAAATCATTAGATTGAAAATCATGTTCAATCTGTATCAATAGCCTCTTGAAAAAAGAACATTTATTTTATGAATGACATACAATACAGTCGACCCACCATATCTGCAGGTTCTGCATTCATGGATTCAACCCACCACAAATCAAAAATATATATGTTTTTTAAATGGTGCATTGTTGTGGACGTGTTCCATGTATTTTAGTCCTTCAATGGCTGTGTCTGTACTGAACATGCACAGACCTTTTTCTGGTCATTAGTCCCACTACAATACAGTATTAACTATTTAAATAGCATTAGGTATTATAAGTAACCTAGAGATGATTTAAAGTATACAGGAGGGTGTGCATAGATTATATGTAAATACTTTGCCATTCTATATAAGGGACTTGAGCATCCTCAAATTTTGGTATCCTCGGGGGTCCTGGAACTAATCCTCCAAAGATACTATAATCAAACTGAATAAGAAACAACAGATAAAATGAATAAAGTCACCATGATCTAGAAATATTTCCTGGCATCTAGGAAAACAATAAGATTTTTCCCAACTGTTAGTTGGCATTTACAACTACAACTTTTAAGAGTGTAACTTTTCTTTTAAAGTCTCTACCTGTTTCACTCATTTGCTGTGGTTTTTAACTTAGAAATTACATTGCCAAATGGAATCCAGCATTAGAACACTACTAGGTAACCCTGCATTGTCTCAGTTGAAGGCAAGTTGCCATAGGAAAGAAGTACCTTCATCAGTTCCGGATGCATGCTCCTTTCCAAACTGGCCATGATATTCTCGGCTTTTCCTTGGCTGCTAGTTTCATCATCTGCAAATTCATTAAAAGCAGATGTTCCAAACCACACAGACCATTACTAATCACCTAAGAGGAATATCCTATCTCTCCCACCCCATCCTCTCCTACTATATTTATTGCGAAGAATTTTGATCATGAAAGCATAGGGCAAACTTTAATGGACTTTTGACAATCTGCCATGAATTCCCTATCAGTTTTAGCCTGATTATATTTCATGTGTCAGAGCCCATGTAGCTTTAACTCTTAAAAAAAAAATCTATCGGGGCCAGCCTAATGGCGCGTTGGTTAAGAGCTGGATTGGGACGCCAGAGGGCCCCGGCTCAGATCCCACATATGAAGGCCAGTGACACTGCCCTCTACAGCTAAGATGCTGAACAACAGCTCAACCTGGAGCTGGGCTGCCGTGAGTCGCCGGCGACAGTACATAGGCTGCAGCCCCTGTGGCAGTGGGTTGCCATGTGCTACCGTGTGTGGCCGGCAGCCAGCGTGAGCGGCCAGCAGCCACCATGAATGGCTGTCCAGAAGCCGGTGACTGATCTGCCTCGCCCAGGAAGAGCACAATGATGGTGACACCTTGGGCCAGTGAAGCAACATCCTCCACAACTGGACTGAAGAACAAAACGACAGCAACTTGTCTGTTCCTCTTCCCCCAATTCCCCAGCGCTGCTCCCATCTCCCAATTCCTCCCCCAATTCCCCAATAAAATGTTTTTTAAATCTTTAAAAAAAATCTATCAACCCCCTTGTCACTTTTATTATTTTTTATTAGTTTCAGGTGTACAAAACAATATAATACTTATACTTTTCACCCCTTACAAACCGACAGAAATAGGTAAACCTTCAAGATTAGGAGTTCTATATTCACCCTGCACAGCAGACATTCCCAAGTATTAAAAACAGGGCTTTACCTCAATAACGAATCATTTTAAAATTCTGACCTTGTGCTGTTTCTACCGTCTCCTTTTTCTCTTGCACTAAACTGTCGGTATTGATTTGAATAATCTTTTTCAAAGTTATCAACCATTCTTCCATTTCCTGCTCAGTTTCAGCAGCCAGATAATGGCTATACTTATCTAACATCTTGAGTTCAAAAGCATGACGGCGCATTTTGGGGCACTAGAGGGAGGAAAAAAAAGCACATGTTCAGTTACTTTACTTGCCTTTTGTCTTTTTTTAAAAAATTAAATGTATTGGGGTGACAATGGTTAGTAAAATTATATAGTTTTCAAGTGTACATTTATATAATATATCATCTATACATTGCATTGTGTGTTCACCACCCAAAGTCAGTTCTCTTTCCATCACCATATATTGGACCCCCTTTGCCCTCTTCTGCAATCCCCCCTCCCCTCCCCCCTTACCCTCTGGTAACCACTGAACAAAGGAACAAGACAAACAAACAAAAACTCATAGACACAGATAACAGTTAAGTTGCCCTTTAATGTTAGATTTCATTAGTTTATTTTTACCTCAGCGTAGCACATATGTACGTCAATACTTTTATGAAAGAATTGCTTCCTTCAAAAAGAAATAGAAACCCCAAGACGATCAATGACCATGTCAAACATATCTTTTTTCTCCCTCAGTACTGAGCACAGTGGTATACACACAAAGCTGGCATAAAATACTACTTGTTAAGTAAATATTATCATTTAGAGCCATTTGACATCCTTCACATTTAGATAAACTACCACCATAAAAGTAAGCAAATGTTACAATTTCCACAGTCCTTAAAGTTTTCCTTGCATATTTATAGATTTTCAAAATCAGCCATTAAAAACAAGCTTAAATGTGACCTGAAATAAATGTGGTACTTGCTTTATATCATACCAGAAAATGCAGTATCAATACCTAATTCACTTTACCATGCATAATATGCATCATGGTAGCATAAAATAATACAGTAGTTGGTTTACATTCCATTGTGGTTCTCAGTAAAAAACATGAAAATGGCCTATGGTAATACCAGCACACAAGGCAAATAAAATCTTCCTCCTTTGCTCAAACATGACGACACATTCTTTTATGTTACCACCTTCTCTGTCATGACCAAAGACATGACACTCTCCCTCTCCCAAATACCTTACCATTAATTTTAAGAAATGCTAATGTAACAATAATTTTCACTGTACAATCATTATTCAAGAAGGGAGCAAAAAGTTTCCTCCTCATTTTCAAACTATAGTAAAGGATAACATTAAACTGCTATTGAAAGTCATAAAGATTTATATATTTGAAAATATTTGAGAGGGGGGGATCATAAATAGATGAGGAAAGCAGAGCCTGAGAACACTATGAAGAACGGTCAATCCAGGCCGGCCGAGTGGCTCAGTTGTTTAAGAGTTGGCTTGGGAGTGCAAGCTCTGAGCAGCAGGGCTGCCGGTTCGGATCCCACATGAGCCAGTGACGTGCGTCCTCTACAGCTAAGATGGTGAACAACAGCTCGACCTGGAGCTGGGCTGCCGTGAGTGGCCGGTGATGGCATAGGCTGCAGTGGGGCTGCCGTGAGCCACCGTGAGCTGCCGTGAGCGGCCATCCAATGGCCGGCGACCGACTACCTCAGCCAGGAAGAGCGCAATGATCATAATACCAACATGGGCCAGTGAAGTGACGTCCTCCACAACTAGACTGAAGAACAAGAGGACAGCAACTTGTCTGTTCCCCTTCCCCAATTCCCCAATGCTGTTCCCATCCCCCAGTTCCCCAATAAAATCTTTTTTTTTAAAAAAAGGAAAGGTCAACCCAGACTAGAGCTAATTGAGAAAATCTGGAACTTGTGTATATCCTCTTTCTTCCAGTACGGTAAGAAAGCAAAGAAGACACCTAGCAGTCACATAGATTTTCATATTCTTCCAAGTGTTTTTTCATTTGATCCTCATGATAATCTTGTTTGGAGCAAACAGACATTATTAATCCCACTTTACACTTTTGAAAATTAAGACTCAGGCAGGTTCAGGGTGTTGAAACCCCAGTCCTCCTTCTTGTCGACCATGGCATGGCACCCTGGCTCTGTGGTAATGGCTCCTATCTCTTGTTCAATCGACTTCCTACTTAGATCATCTCTCTACCCTGTTTCCCACCCCATCTTTGTCCATGTCCCCTCAGTAATTCAAATCAGGAAACATTTGTTAAGCCACTACTGTGTGCACAACACTGCTAATTATTATAGAGGACACAGACATGAATAAGACATGGTCCCTATAATCCAAATATGAATGTGCAGAATTACCCACAAATTAGAGTTATGATTCACAAATTAGAGTATGATACAAAAAAAGCAAAGTGGTCGCACAAGAGAGAGGGAGCTTAATTTCACAAATTAAGGGCATGAGGGTGAGGAAGAAGACAGAAAACATTTCACGGCAGAAGTGCTATTAGAACCGAGTCTTAAAAGAGAAGGTTTAAACAGGAACAGAAGGGGAAAGTATATGTCAAGCAGAGAAACAAATGTAAGAAAGGCACATACATGGGAAACTCTGTGGAGGGCTTAGCCTGGTATGACTAGAGTGCACAATGTGTAAGGGGATGCAGGGGGGATGAGGTTAGAAAGCAGGGAAAGGCCCAATCACTGTGAGCCTGTCATGCCATGATAAGAACTTTAGATCTCACTCTGCAAAACATAAATCAAGGGCCAAAAGGTTTTGAGTAGACAAGTGAAGGACCCCATCTATTTGTTAGGAAGATTGAGTGGGGGAAGAGAAATCAGAAGGCAGGAAGGCAAGACTCTAGGCCAGAGAGGAGAATAGGGAGAACCAGAGGAAGGGCAGTGAGAATGGAAAAATGGTAAGAGATGCAATAGGGCCTTGAGAGCCAAACTCCAAAGGACTGGGTAAACATTTGAATACTGGCACAGAGCAAGAGTGGGGCAACTGCAGAGGATTCTGAGGTGTCTAGGGTAAATAAATATTTTGGTGGATGACATGCCGTTAACCAAGAGAGAAAAAGGCTGAGGTTCTGAAGAGTTGATCAATAATACTCCTCAAAGAAAGAAAGATTACCTCTATAGCCCTACCTGAACAACGTCAATGCAGGCGTCCAAGTAGATGCAACCTTTAGATTCTTTTGAATTTTTCTCATCTTTATAGGAATTGAGAATATATGAACCATCAGGAAGCTGAGTTAAGTAAAAATACCGTCTCTTGAATACCTATAGGGTGAAAAACCAGCAATGAATGACCACTTTGTTACATATGCATTGCATTTGAACAGCTTCTTTCAACTAAAAACCTGGAAAAGTTAGCCACAGGCATTATATCTGGACAATCTTCAGACAACTCTGAGAATTCATTAGTAATTATAATTATCTTAATTTTTTTAGTGGAGAATTTGATGTCAAGTGATTCGCTCTCAGTGAGTCAAATATCTAGAGAAGAAGTTTTAACACTTTAAAGTTTATAAAACATTTTTTTATCTGAATTACTATCCATTTCACTATAGCATCCCTTTTCCGATTTAATTGCAAACCATGACTGGTTTCCTATCATTTCCATCACATCATCACAAATGCACATATAAACATAAATACACACACACACACACACAAACCCCTCTATCACATATTCACATCTCACCCGCACATCTTACTGCACTCACCTATGTCCCCACCAGTGTCCCCACCAGTGTCCCCACTTCTGAAAGTCCAGCTTATAATGCATTGACAGAGAAACACTGGGAGTCATTAGGTATCTACCAGTTGTTGTTGAATGCCCTGAATGCTGAGATTTGAGACAACAGGCCCAATGGGATTCTGCCATTCATTTGAAATTAGGGATTCACAACAGTTAAGGAGTAGCCTGTTACTGCAACTCACAAGCAAAACCCACAGGAATGGGGAAAAGGAGGAAGACAGCCTGATTAGTTAATGCTGCCCCTCTACTCACTCCTAAAAACAATCTTGGACCTGATAAAGCAGGTGAGAAAAGGGGATTCAGAACTCTCTGATGAATCCCTGCTTCTTTCAATAAGCCACCAACTGCAAGCTGTGTCAAGCATTTGTTATAGTAAAACTCTCCAGGATGCTGTATCTAAAATCATTTCAGGGAATGGGAAGATAGACTAGGAAGTAGACTTTTGGTGATTATTGAGGAAATAAATGCATTCCAATGCATCCTGTCTTACTCTCAGAAGTTCACTTTAAGATTTAAGCTTGCCATTTTCAATCACACATCCAATGATCCAGTATGATCTCTGACTATTTTAAAAACTTTAATTCTGGAAAGAGTACCATTTGGCAAGATCATTCCTGAAAACTACTTCATATCTGGCAAAGTACCTGAAATATCAACAATGTATTAGTCCACAGGATGAGTAAGCAAAATATAGAAATATGTTAAGGGGCATTTCTTTTTAGGAAAACCAGTAGAAAGAAATAATATGCTTACAGTTATTTTTGACTTGTTTAAATATCACTGATTTTACAATTAATGACAAAAATATACCAATGTGAGGAACACCCTAACAGGTTAGACTGGTAAATGCTACAGCTTCTATTTCAGGGAGTGGCCATATAGGCTATGTGGTGTCAACAGGAAGGAGTCCAAATAAAAAATATCACTTTGTTTTTCAATGACAATCACGTAAATGTTACTACAATAGGATATAAACGGGGAGAGGGAGAGGAAGACTGAGGAGTGGAAGATGAAGGGGGGAGAGGGAGAGGGAGAGGGAGGCGGAGAGAGACAGACACACGGAGTCATAGTCTCGTATTTGACTTACCTACATTCAAATTTATTGGAACTATAATTGAAGAAATCTAGATTCATACACAAAGAAATGTGAAACATAATGGTAAGTGTGTGTGTGTATGCATGTGTGAGTGTGTGTAGTGTTTGCTTATTTTCATCACAATGGTTCACGTTACTAAAATGATGCAAACAGAAGACCTAAAATTACATACTGAACTTATTTCGAATGAACAAATCACCACTTTTAAAAAAGTTATTACAATAATTATGTATGAAAAAAATTAAAATGTTTCCCAGGCAAAAATTAATATGAAAAAATTATAACCAGATTAGAATCTGAACTATGATCAAATCTAAAACTCAGTCTATAGATTCAGTGGTACAGTCTGAAAAAGCCACTTGCACTGTCCACAGCCTGAAACAAGAGGGGGCAAAGGAAGGGAAAATACAGAGCAAACATTTGTGGCATAGAGTCGAATTATAGTCTGTGAAACTGTTTTCATGTACAGCTGCCTCACCAAGCAAAAATGTTTTGTGGCATCCGCAACTTCAATTATTAGTCAAGCACATCATCACAACAGAGATGGAAAGGGATCTGCAATTAGAGTAAATCAATTCTTATAATATTTTAATTATGTCTAAATGTGACACTGAGGTAGGTAGCTCATAAATCCTGGGAGACAGCAGCTGCCTGAAAGTCATATGATCTTAACGCTCTTCCAGCACTCCTGCTCAGCAGCAATGAATCTGTCAAGACTGCTTCTCTCAGTTTCCTCACTCATAAAATGATGGGACCAGACCAGGTGATCTATTTGTAGATCACATGATCTGCAAAAAATTTTACTGAAACTGAATAACACAGCAACCTTCCTAGGCTGGAGGCTCCCCTCCCCAAGCGATTTCCTATAGGCTAGAAGCACACAGTCTGTACAGTAAGGACGTTTTTCTTTTTCTTACGACATTTCTATAAAAATCAGACTCTGCCCCAAAAAGAGATCTCTAAGGTTTCTTCTCATGCTAACAGTCTAAATATATGTTCAGTTTCAACTTCCGGGGACTTTTTAAGGTGCCTTTCAAAGAAAGAAGTAGCCTAAAACTCACATGAAAACAAAATAAAAATCAGAAACATGACTTCCCTGACATGTTTTAAGGGATGTTGCTATTTTGGGTACAGACCTACATTGTTTTTTCCATTTCAAAAAGAAGACAGCTGTGAAAATAATGACTATATAGAACAGTGATAATTACTCTATATCATACCTTTCGTCTGAAGGCCTCAAGGCCTTTGTAACCAACAACTAATTCTTTTAATGTCACTTGGAAATAAGAACCATAATCCACATTTTACCTAACAGCAAACTGAGAGACCGAAAGCTCACTCAAGGTCACACAGGCAAGTCAATGGTGGAACTGGAATCAGAATCATGTGACAGAGACAGACAAAGAGCATCTTGCCCACAACCTCCAATGTCTTCCCATCAAAGTTAGAATAAGACCCCAAATCCTCACCATAGCCTAGGATGATGTATATGATCTGGCCTCCAAGTATCTCTTGGACTTTATTTCTAGTTACGCTGCTTCAGCTACACTGGCTTACCGGCTGTTCCTCAAACATCCCAACCAAGCTCCTTCAGACCTTTGCATCTTCTGTTCCCTCGACATGGAATTCTCTTCCCCACCTAGCCACACCCTCCACTCTCTTACTTCTTTCAGGTCTTTGCTTGAATCTTACAGCCTCTGAGAGGCCTTCTAGGACCACCTGCTCTCATCATAGCACCCTATTTTGTTTTTTCTAGAATGAACACTATCCAAATAAATCTTATTAATTTATCTATATGCTATCTGTCTCTTTTAGACTGCTAGGGTCCATGTCTCACCCACTTCTGTACCCCTATTATCTATAACCTATGACAGGCTGGACTCAAACGTTTGCAAATAAATGATGAATGAATGAATAATCCATTCTCCAGTGCATTCTCTTGCAGTTTCATCCAACAGAATGATGTTTCATTGTAATACCCATATTCCTCCTCCTCCTCCTCCTCCTCCTTCTCCCCTTTATTATTTTTCCTAGATGGTGAACCCAGCTGAAAATTCCCCACCTTACTCAATGAGAAGCCTGAATCCTGATTAGGGGCCCACTCAGAGCACCCAGAAGAATTAAAGAGAGAGGAAGCCAGAGGTCATTCTGAAGGCCCTGAGCTGTCTGGATGACAACTCTTTGAACATTTACCACATGACCCTTTCTGGAGCGGGAACAAAAAGCCTTCTGTCTGTCACTCAGATGAATCAAAGATGGAAGGCAAGGAAGTTGAAGCACTTAGTATCCTCAAATTAGGAAAGCCTTTTATCATCTTATACAACAAATCTCGAGAGTGTTTCCCTATGTGTGTTACCTAGAGGTTAATTATGTTCTGCTCAACTACATGAATCAGGAGCCCTGAGAAAGGATGCTGTAGAGGCTTTCAGCAAAGTAGATAGGCAAAGTAGGTGGGCCAAGAGCAATGGAGAAATGGGGCCAGGGCAACTTACTTGACTAATGTCTCAGACAGAACAGAAGGAAGAGGCAGCAAGGAAAGGGAGAAAGCAGGACAGCAAGAGACACACTGGTCTCAGAGATGTTCTAAGCAAAGATGAAAGAGACAATAGGGAAGAAAACCCCACAACTTACCAGAAAACTGAGTTGCAGTTAATTACAACTGAATGTCAGGAATGTCATCCTGCTGACAAACCCCTACCAGTCGGCTGGCAATCTAATGTCACTCACCTCTCTCCACCATATCATTTTACAGTCCTGCCAAGTTTTAATGTATCGCATAGGTCTACCCTCTGGGAAACTGGTTTTAAAAAACTGGTTAAGCGTTTCATAACGAATTCCACCATATCTGGCACTGGAGATTTTTAAACTATTTAGCTTGAGGCAGAGTCTAGGAGGAGGGGTCTACGATCCATCCTTCTAATTACAGACAAATTGTTTGATCAGCTTTATTTTCAGCATATCATGGCCCTGCTCAAATTTTCAATGACCCTGAGTTTCCCACACAGCATGGCCCACATGCCTGATCCGGCATTCAAGGCGCTCCCACAATCCTACTAATAATATAGAATAATAACTGCTGACATCTGTGGAATGCTTACCCCTTTACACTCTGGCTAAATGCTTTGCTCATATTATATTGTTTAATCCTCTTTATGACCTTCTGTGGTAATTACTAATATCATCTCCATGTTACGGAGGAGAAACTGAGGCACAGGGAGATAACAAAGCACCAAGCCAACTCTCATGACTACCCAACTTCTCTTAACACCTGCCCTATACATGTTGCCTGCCACACTCACCTCCTTTCTGAGTCCCTTCCTTTGAGGCCCCACCTCCTTCAAGAAGCCTTCCCTGACCCCAGATCACAGTGATCTAGACTCATATAACACTTGGTCTCTGTACCACCTCTAAACAATTCTTTATTTTTATTGTGTCTCATCTCCCCAAATAGGTTAATTTAAGCTCTACATATTACACTTCTCTCTACCCTCCACGATGCTAACACCTTGTACTAGCATTCAATATATATTTGGTTATGAATACTTTGATTCCTAATAGTATCTGGCACATGAGAAGCTGCTAATAAATGGCTTTAAACAGTCATCAACGAATAAGGGAAAATAAAATATAAAAAACAAATTCATGAGAAATCCTTTTTCCATAAAATGAGCATGATCTATTTGTTAGCTGTGGGAGACAGTGCAATAGACTTGGGAATACAATGCAGTGACATTTCAAAGATAAAAGATTTTCTCTTCTTTTAGTTCCAACAAACAGTAACCTTGGCCTCCCAACAATTATTTTAATAGCGTATGTGCTTTCTTAGGTAAAATCCTCTTTTTTGTTCTCCCACTGCAGAAGAGGGGAAAAACCCCTCCCATAACAATCAAAGAGTAAGGGAGGACTTTTAGACTCTGGATATATAACAAATGACTCTCTTTAGTGAAAGAAAGGAAAGAAAGAGAAAGGGCACCAAAAGCGAGTCATACATCAAACAGTTGAACTTGTAACCCGATAACATACCCAGACACTTCAATGTTGAATTGCTGAGAATGGGGAGGAGAGGGCTAGAGGAATGTGACCAAACTGAGCCAAGAAGATGCATGAAGGTGGGTGTCCCCAGGGTTGGCCAAGAATCTGCAACAGACTTCTTTTTTAAATGAAAAACCACCCTCAAGTGCAGATTCTTCCTTATTCCATATATCACTAAATCCCTTAGGAAAAACAGTTCTGAATACCAGGGGAAGGTCATGTCCAATATCAAAGCTATCTAGTCCACATTAAATTCCTTCACTGATATGGAAAAAAGGCGGGAAAAAACAGATGTCTCTAGCAGCTACTTGAGAAACAGAGAATGTAAATGAATAGGTTTCTATGAGGACTGGAGTCTCTGTCCAAGGGGATCATTGCTTTTTCTTATGATCTCTTATTAAATTTCTCTCCGAAACTTTTCCAGGAATTGAAGAGTGGCAGTGGGGTGTGTTCTCATTAACTAGAAAGTACAAACTGAGGAAATTAATCACCTATGACAAAGCTTGTCCTGTTTTAACATGAACACCAAGAACAAAGCAAATGATAAGCTTTGAGTCAAGTGGTCGCTGTGCCCAGGCAATCAACAGGGCTTCTGCAAGAGCTGCATGTCAGCATCCTCCTCAGTGAAAGGACATGCTCGGGCACCAAGACTGTGACTTGTGGAGTGATACACATCATTAGCGGCTGTCTTCAGTTCTCAGCCAATAACAGGGATGCTCAGCAAGCATTTCTGGGAAAATAATTACCACTGCAGAAAGTGGTGAAGACCTCTATCTTAACAACAGATTAGAGCTGGGGGGAAGGTTTATACTGGGGAAAATGCAAATGTATTCCCTAACTATTGAGTTGTATAATCTTCCAATATAAAGAACTCAGCTTAGTTCTTTCACCAGTCCCCTTTTCCCTAGAGCCCATCACCACTGACTTAAATGTTCTTGGAAGCTCTCTGGCAGCTAGTTAGGGAGGTTTCACTTTCTAAAGCAGCCCATCTATGAATTACTTTGGCTACATTATCCACATCCCATTATAGGTCACATGGCTGCTTTCTCAAAAGACCTTATAAAGTTGGAGCCTTCTGATTCCCTTTTATCTACTGAATTTTGCTGAAATCTCTTCTAACCCTCTTTCCTTCATTCTTTTCTCTCCACTTTCTCTCATAATTTTATTTTTCCCCTTCCTTGCTATTACATTCCCTTATTTTTGACAGTCAAAATGTCCAGGAAAGGACTTGGACTTGTTTATAAAAAGCAGTTTAGAGGGGGCTGGACAGCATAAACACACAGCTGCAGTGTTGCCATGGGGACATGGGGGACAGTTCGAGGAATGTAATTGATAATGTTGTGAATATTTTGTAGGGTGTCAGGTGGTCAGATGTCTTGCATCCTGGATGGGGAAGAGGCTTGATCACTGCACTGTACACCTGAAGCTGATGTTGTATAATATTGTATGTCAACTATAAGTGAATATATATATATATATATATATGGTCATGGGACGTGGAGTATAGTGTGGGAGTGGAGTCAAGGGAATTGTAATAGATATGTATGATATTGGGGGAAATGGGGCGGTGGATTGGGGGAGGGGGGTTGTCACTTCGAGGGGTAAAAAGTATAACTATTGCACTGTGTTGTACAGCTGAAACTAATTCTAAAAAATGTGTATTTCACAATAAAAAATAATTTAATAAAAAAAGCAGTTTAAACTGGTTGTGTATCATTTCAAGCTTGTCAAAGGTCTCATTCTACATAATTTTAAAAATCCAGAAATTTTTAGATGAATAAAGACCCTTCAACGTGTACCTCACTCTAAAAGGCACCACGCTGCCCTACTTTAATCCCTGTCAGCCCCAGAGAGATCTACAGGCCAATGTCAAGCCATAGCACATCAAGCAGGCGGAGATAAAATAGGAGAAAAGATAGCTCCTGCAGGCTGTTATTTGCCAATGAGTCATGATGAACACCCAAATCCTTCTGCTGCAGCTTCCTGGTTAGTCTGCTGTGAGTTTGCAGGGTTATCAAAGCTTGAACTTTCTGATAGAAAAGGTTTCTCTGCTCTCAACTCTGTGAACTCTAGCACTGTGGTACCCGTTGCTAAGGCTAGCAAAGCTCCTCACCAGTGTGGGCTGGAGGTCCTAACAGGCAGGGGATTCCAGATGCAAGGGTAAAACTGCCACCAGTATCAGGAAAATGACTCAGGTAATAGCATACCCGAATCTTCTTCCCATTTGCTTGTGAGACTCATTAATATTCTTCACTTCAAAGACAACATAGTTCCTTTCAGTATGTCTCAGAAACTGTCAGCCCTTTCCCTCAGCTCCTCTGCCTCTGCCTTTCCCAACTCTCCAAGAGCTAGGTCAGCCACTTACCCCACCTTTAGATTTAGCCTCTCTCTTAGGCCTGAGCCAATCCAGGCTTGAAGCAGGAGGAGGGGATATGAACCCCCAAGCCTGTAACAGGACACCTAAGGGTACAAGCCGGAGTCCCCCAGTGCAGACTCCAGTGCACCGTAGTTCATAAGCCTGGACTTCCACTTTGGCCCTCACTCCAAATTCCAGCCAGGCGACTACAAAACTGCTACCCACACCCAATCCTCTCCCTGCTTGCTCCATACACTCACATGCCCTCTATTTATATACAGAAAGAGTGCAGTAAACACTGCAAATTTCAACTGATCTCAACAATGCTGAACTAAAAAAAGAATTATTTTTTAACTATTATCTTTAATAAATTTATTGGGGTGATATTGGTTAGTAAAATTAGAGGTTTTAAGTGGTACATTTCTATAATATATCATCTATATATAAAACACACAGGGCCAGCCGAGTGGCTCAGTTGGTTAATAGCTCGCTCAGGAGTTTGAGCTCTGAGCAACAGGGTCCCCGGTTTGATTCACGGCCCGAGCTGAGCTGCTGCTGAGCTGCCAACAGGTGGCAGGATGGCTCAGCTAAAAAAAAATAAAAAATAAAAAAAACCACAATTCTTACAAGAAAAAATATCTTGGCAAAATCCCTCAGACACCTTAAAGAAATCTGGCTCAACTTTCTTCTCATGCCGATTGTAGCTGTGATAAATCCTGAAATACAATACTACTGCTATGGCTTAGGAGGTGAAACCAGAAGATATAGGATATATACTCAGCTCCCAGAAATCCAAAATGGCAACCCATAATCCATAATGGATCAGTGAAATCCATAACCAGAGACAATCCCCAAGCCTCATTATGGCCTTTTATATCTCAATTATTCCCTATTCACTTTTTTAAAGAGGTGTGTAGCACATATGACCAATTTGGTTTAGCCTTCTTTTCCTTCTGTTGCCTACTGTTTGGTAGAGGTTTTAAAAAGAAGTAAGTATTTTTATGGTACGTGAATTATATCTCACTAAAAAATGAAGTGGCTGAAATATGAACAGCTGGGGATAAAAAGAGGCAAAGCAAAGAGCAGCAGCAAACCAACAATTAGCTGGAGACAAGCAGCAGCTGTCCCCTTCAGCCAGGCCACATGGTCACCAGTGTGCTTCAGACCCACCACCCACTTCATGTCCAGTTCCTGGCTGGCCCCAGCAACCTAGGGGATAGCTAATACACAAGATGAACAATCAACCTTTGACTGACTGAATTCGTTTTCTACTGCCATTGTAACAAATTACCACAAACTCAGTGGCTTAAAACAACACAAATGTATTACCTCACAGTTCTGTTGGTTAGAAGTCTGACATGGGTCTCATTGGGCTAGCAACGTTGCAGCAGAGCTGTGTTCCCTTTTGGTGGCCCTAGGGGAGAATCCCTTTCCTGGCCTTTTCCAGCTTCCAGAGGTTGCCCACATTGCTTAGCCCATGCCTTCTTCCTCCACTGTCAAAACCAGGAACGTAGTACTTCTCTCTGACGCTGCTTCTGTCCTCCCCTCTCTTTCCCTAAGTCTTTCTTCAGCTTCCCTCTTCCACTTGCAAGGACCCCTGTGACAGCACTGGGCACACCTGGATAATCCAGACTAAGCTCCCCATCCACTGATTAGCAATTTTCACTCCCCTTTGTCATGTAAGGGAACGTTTATCCTTTCCAGGGATTAGGACATGGACTTCTTTGGGTGGAGGGGGGGCTATTATTCTGCCTACCACATCAACCAATCTGTATTTAACAAATTATCAAAGAAAATTTAAAGCATGTACTTTTTATAGGCAACTGTATTTTGCTATATAATATATGAGCTTCTACAAAAGTTATATGTAAAACAAATTATAATTTACAAGCATTAGAATACTCACTATTGAAAGGAATACTGTGGTGAATTGTTTTGTACAGATATTAATTCCATAATGTCTTCTTTTATGAATCCAGATTTCCATACATTATATTTACTTAATGTTGGGCCAAAGCTCAGGTATAGATAAAACATTTCAGTATTTTGAGAACATTAGGAGAAGGGAGTGCAGTCAAAAACCACAGAACCATTTTCTGAAAACCTGCACAGAATTATAACCTTCACACACGCATTTCTGAACCTGAAAACTGTAATAGGAAATACAATAAAGATTTGAGTCTCACTCATTCAGCAAGTGAGCACCGATGGTGTGCTGGTTAAGAGATAGCGTCAGGTATCAGCCTGCCTAGGTTCAAATCCCACCTCTGAAAACTTAGAGCTGTAGGACCTGAAATTAATCACTGAATTTCTTTGTCCCTCACTTTCCACATCTATAAATTAAGAGTAATACAGTACCTGTAACATGGGGCTGCCATGAGGATCAAATGAGATATAGAATATAAAACATACAGTATGAAAAAGAACATACAGTATGGTGCCTGGCACATATTAAGTCCTCAACAAATGGACTCTCTTATCATCACCGTGTGTGGAGGTCCATGGAGACACACAAGAAGCATCCTATAACTTGGATACATTATTTTCAGAGCTTGAAAATGAAAGTGAGAACAGGACATGACCACTAAATGGAAAGCAGCAGGCACAATATTAAATTAAGATACAATTTGAGTCTTCCCTTGGTAGACACTCATGGTTTCTGCTTGCAGGCAATGTGAAAGATTGAATGACCTTCAAAACCTAATGGAAGTGTGAATCATCCTCAGCAAACCACATGAACTTATATTGAATATCTGAAAAAAATGGTTATATTTGGTATCAGAGAATAATTGTTTCTCTGCTCAGGATCTTCAAGTAGCTTGTTAGTTTTACTTTGGATTTTAATAGCTCTTCACAGCCTCCCAAACAAAGCCAACCTCATGTCTGAGGTCTTCAAGGCTCTGTACAACTTTATCTCTCTCTCTGTTTCTACCTTTGTCTAACACAAACCCCTTACACAAACCCCTTACACAAACTCACTATTCTGGCCAAACTAAAAAGCTCTCTAGTTCTGACAGTATTAATGTACTGCTTTACATAGTAGGTAATTTGCTATGTTTCTTATCCAGTCTAGAAGCTATTGAAGGACCAGGACCCCATCTTCCACAACCATGTTTTCCCCACAGTGGCCAGCATGTAATAAGCATCTAATTAAGTTTTGCTAGATAAATGGATTACACAATCCTTCTACTCATTACATTCATTTCCACATAGGCAACTTTGATGCCCTTTTCTTTCAAAGTTATTTTATTCATTCAACTGACAGCCTCCTTTTTAAATTCATTGATTCAGAAGACAAGAATTATATTTCTTTAAAAAGTTGCACTTTCAAATTCATCCTGAGGTCTCATATTTTTAAAGTTCATACGTCTGTAAGAATCCTCTCATTGAAGTTTTTTTTTTGACTAGTGCTCATTCTAAAAACATTTTTTCAAGAAATGTTTCCAGACAGGCTACTCATGAGAGTATCCTTAAAATGATGAAATAACTACTTCTTACCTTCATGGTAACCGTGATAGTGCTATTTACATTTGCTTTATGCAACCAGCCCTGTTTTATCACACCACCCTTCTGAGAACATAAAGAAGATGAATCCTGAAATAAAGCAAAAACCATCAGTGAAATAGCAGCCAGCCATCTAATCAAATATTTGGTGGGACACAAACTAGGCCCTGCTCCATATTCTAATTAAAGCATAAAGTACCCTCCCATCCACGAAGATGCCTGATTAAACTTGAAATTGAGAGGCTTTTTGCTGTGCACACAGTAGGCGCTTGATATTTACTGAAATGTATGAGCCATCTTCTGGGAAAGTCTTCTGCTTATGTAAACGGGCAAACTGCATCTCAAAAATGTCACATCCAGGCCATCTGTCCTATCAGGCAGGAGAATCCAGATGAATCACCACACCACATGCCCAGTGCAGAAGAAACAACTCCACAAGCATGTCCCACAAGTGGGAAAACATGTTTACATAAAAATCACAGCCCAGGGCCGGCTGAGTGGCTCAGTTGGTTAAGAGCACGCTCAAGAGTTAGAGCTCTGAGCAACAGCGGTTTGAGTCCTGGACCGAGCTGAACAGCCGCTGAGCTGCCAACAGGTGGCAGGATGGCTCAGCTAAAAAAAAAATTCACAGCCCATTTCACTTGATTTTTTTCCTCAACTCCCTTTGGAAATTCAACTATATATATATATATATATATATATATATATATATATATATTTTTTTTTTTTTTTTTTTTTTTGAAAAACACTCATTGGTTGGAAAGCTGGCCACGGATCATTCAAAAACAATTTTTCCCTTATCTTTTTCTCAAGGAAATCTTTNTTTTTTAATTTTTGAAAAACACTCATTGGTTGGAAAGCTGGCCACGGATCATTCAAAAACAATTTTTCCCTTATCTTTTTCTCAAGGAAATCTTTCACAACGGAAGTGACCTTGAAGAAACCAGTACAGGTGCCCCCATCTTTACCTCATCTTTCTCACAGTCCTCATCAATTTCAAATACATGATTAGGAATCTTTTCTGGTCTCAGAGATTTGCTGAAAATGCAAGAGAATTGTTTTAGACACTGAACAGAACAAACAAAACAAGATGAGTAGGCTTCTTTCTTTCACAACCAAGAAAATGCCAAGACAATGAGGAAGAGAAATTCTTTTCTCCCTTCCAAACTCAGATTCTCCCCTCTGACTAAACTTACATTACCTTTTATATAAAAACTCCCACATGTGCAGCCAGCAGCAAAGACATAACTAAGCCCAGATACTTTGTCAGGGGAGGGCAGAAACTGCCAAAGAATGTATGCCAAAGCTGCCAGTAGCGGGAGAACCTTAACTTTCACCAGGTCACAAAAGCAACATAGTGTAATTCTGGCTGTTCCATCTGTTTGCTGTAGGACCTTGGACGGATCATCTTAGGATCCAGTTTTAAAGGACATCTTTAAGACTCAGTTTTCTCCTCTGCAAAAGTGCTTTGAAAACTACAAAAGGCTACACAAAGTCTTATTTCTCCAAAATATTTTCCATATGCTATCCTGTGAGCCTGGTAGCATTATGGACAAGAAAAGGGAGAAAAGTGAGGGCTCAAACAATCTGAGTGACTGGCCCAACGTAATCTAGCTAGTGTGTGGTAGAAATAAAATCTGAACCCTGACATATGGCTCCTGGGCTAGTGTGCTCAAAACAGTCCTTCAACTCAACTGAAAGAGATGCCCTTTTGTCAAGAGCTGTCTGGAGTCATCATATTGAGCCAAATAGCTTTCTCATTGGCACCACTGGAAAATGCTCACTACGTTATCCAGAATTAAATAAAGATGATTTTATGGTCAATATAGATACACCAAAGACAAAAAGTGAACTCATGCATTTTGAAAAAAATTTCAGCGAGCAAAGTTAAAACATATTCAATTACCCAAAATACTGCATTTGTGAAATTTGCTGGTTGTTTGAGGTTTTGCTTTATCATAAATTATAACTAAAAAGTTTCACAAGTGGTTAAAAAAGGTAAAATGTTTCATAATTCTCCTTCTGAAGGTTTCCCTTGGATTCTGAACTTACCATGGCAACATTCGAAAGTCCCCAGAGAAATCTTCATACTTGTAGTTTATCACATGCCAATCTGTGCTGTAGGTTTTAATACACTGAAAGAAAAAACGAATCGAAATTTGATATGTAGGAGAAGTACACATATATCCACTGTTTAATCATTTGGGAAATTAAGTACTGGGATCTTCCTCTGGGGATTAACTGTATCTCCCTAAACCAAATAGCAGCACTAAAGGACTGACTCCAAGTGCAGATTGTATTCAAATCCAAAAGAAAAAGACTAAGAACACATGCTACCTGTGAAAGTGTTTTAGCTGTTGTATCCTCTGTATCACATCATAGAGACTTGTTATGTAGGTCAGTTAAATTACAGAAATTTTTATTTTCCATTTACAGTAAAGGAAGAATAGTTTAAATATATGATGAATATTCCTCTGTGGACTTTGAGCCTCTTACCTCTTTGACAAACAAACTCTGGGCCCTTTTCTCAGCCTCCTCTGGTACAGAGGACTGCACTGTTCTGCGCTGACGACTTATCACCGAGATCTACAAGACAAGGAACATTCTTGCTGTAAGAACTGGCTTGGCAAATGCAGGTTTTTTTCTTTTAAAAAAGTGCTTGTGAACTCACGGATATATCTTCCATTGGAAACATAAGCAGGTCTCTGAGGGGGTCACTGTAAATCTGGGTTTTTCTTTGGCTGATGACATTCTCATAATCCAAGGGCTCGACTACTTTGGTCTTTTCCTTAAAAAGAGACAAAAAGAAAGTTAATGTGGTCTAATTCCCAAGAGATAAGTTTCTCTCCATGTGCTAAAGATACATTATTTCACAAAAGAAGGGATTAGAGATAATAAGCACTTAATAGAAACACTTTTTACAAAAGAAATATTCCCCATAACTAGACACACACACCAAACACATACATACATGCAAAGACTTCTCTGCTAAAGACAAGAGTTCTGATGAGAGAGCACTGAACTCTGCTTACCTATGTGCCTTCCAAAAATATACTGAATTTAAAGTAAAGCAAAAAGTGGTGTATTGGAAGCCTGTCAGTTGATACTGACTGCACATGTGCTATTCACTGGGTAACTGAAGGGGAGTAAGTATCAACATTCTTATGCCTACTCCGTACCAGGCATGCTGTGCAAAGGATGTATCAAGTTCCGGCATAGCTAGGGCAAGCACCCATCTGGCATACTGGAGATGCTTGGTCCAGTGGTCAGGGCATAAAAGGGTGAGGTTCCAGGTGGCAAAGTCAGTGGATCCCTGTTGGACTTCCAGGAGACCTGACCACTGACAGGCCCCAGCCTGAGGCTAAGCTTATAAAGAGCTGGGTCAGTGACTCTGAAAAATCTAGGCTATGATTTATTAATAAGAGTAATAATAGTGTTTACTGAGCCCTTTCTATATGCCAGGCACTACGCCAAGTGCTTCCTCTACATTTGCTCATGCAATACTCATAACAACCCTATGAAATAAGTTTAATCTTTGTCCTCATTTGACAGATGAGGAAATCCTGGACTCAATTCAGGTTAAGTAACTTGGCCACCTTCAGAGCTGGAATTCAAACCTGGGTCTATACCTACAAAGGTTCTGTTCTTGCTAGCTCATGCAGCCTTTCCTCCCCTCAGAAATATAGCAAGATGCTAATGTTCAAGGCACTGAATTTGGGCTAGGGTACCATCACCTACCTTCCTATCGTCTTTTCCTTCACTGAACTTAACCACAATCTGATATGCCATCTATTTTACCGCTCTATCTAAGGACAGGGATTTTCCTTTATTAGTTCCCTGCTCTAACCCCAGCACCTAGAACAGGGGGTCGGCAAACTGTTGATACGGAAGAGCTGCCAGGGATCAGCAAACTGCAGCTCTTTGGGTACATACATGTGGCTCTAAAATAAAACTGAAAATGAAAATAAAACTATCATAGTTTCATTTATAATATTTACTTTACATTTTCCTTATTTGTAAAAATATATGTATGGCTCTCAAATAATTTTTAAATTGTTGTAAGGGACAGGATTGGCTCTTCCAGGGGTCAGCAAACTTTTGAGACGGAATATACCCAAAGAGCCGCATGTGGCTCGCGAGCCACAATTTGCCGACCCCTGACCTAGAACATTCATTAATTGTTGAATGAACTTTGAGATATTCAGATTGAACCAGAGTCATGCCTCAACACACTATTCTAAACCAAGGTGTGTATATATTAGTGACTTCTAACAATAATGTTTTACTTAAATCAAACTATTTTTTCTTAAAAAAATTTATAATAAAAACTGTATAAGGAAAGCTTTAATTTAACATATATTTAAACTTATCATAATGGATTAATCTAAGATGTTAAAACTTAATATCATAATGGAATATGGGTTATATTTATGTTTCTGTACACAGTATTTGAGGCAGTCTCCAGTACACTATATCCACACAATCCTTTGAGAATGGTTTTTATACGTGGTTCACAATAGGTCACAGTGATATTGCAGTTCCATATCTGAAGGGCATCTCAGAGCTTCCTCCATAAGATTACTTAGAAAGATTAGAGTAAACCACGTAACCAATGAGAATCAATGTTCAACAGGTCTAAAAGATCCTAACAAAAATGGTATGGAGGTTTCTCTAAAAATTAAAATTAAAACTACCATATCATGTATCAATCCCACTTCTGGGCATATATTTAAAGGAAACAAAATCACTTTCTCAAAAAGATATTTGCACTCCCATGTTCACTGCATTATTCAAAATATAGAAGCAACCTTAGAAACAACCTAAGATATAGAAACAGTCAAGATGTAGAAACAACCTAAGTGACCATCTACAGATGAATGGATGAAGAAAATGTGTTTTATATATATAATGAAATATTATTCAGTCACGAGAAAGAAGAAAATTCTGTCATTTGTGACAACATGGATAAATCAGGAGGGCATTATGCTAAGTGAAATAAGCCAAAGACAAATACTGTATGATCTCACCGATATGTGACATCTACAAAAAAGTAGAATGGTGGTTGCCAAGGGCAGAAGAATGGAGGAAAATGGGGAGATGTTGGTCAAAGACTTCCAGTTATGAGTAAGTTCTGAGAATCCAATGTACAGCATCGTGACTAGAATTAACAACACTGTATTGTATACTTGAAAGCTGCTAAGAGAGTAGATCTTAAAAGCTGTCAATGTACACACAAAAATGGTAACGATGTGAGGTGATAATGTGTTAAGTAACTTGATTGTGGTAATCATTTTGCAATCTCTATATATATTAAATCATCACACTGTACACTTTAAATGCATACACTTTTATTTTTCAATTATACCTCAATTAAAGCTGGGGAAAATTATCCTAACAAATATATACTTCATTTCAAGTCCTAAATTTGGATTTGGAAAACCATGAGATCAAATCAAGCAGATCATCCCTATGTTTATGAATATTCATGCAAAATGAGTCAAAATAGGAAAAAGAAATCCTATTGGAGGAACTCAGAGATTTTCTGATAAGAAAATTGGGCTGCTTTGTCCCATATGTACTATGTTCTCATGGACCCAAGTGAAAGGAAACTGTGACTGCAGCTTCCAGCTCTAACACTCAAAGTCTATGATCAATTTCTCAGAGTAGTTAAATGACTAAAGCCCCATCTAAGAAGGCAAGCTTTAGGCACTGAAAATAATTTCAAAGTCTTGCCTTTGTTGCCAGCCATCCTCGCAATACAGATTGCAAAACAGTCCTCCAATTTCAATGTTTAACCAGTTGAATTAGCATCTGTTAATCTCTGTATAATTTCACAAGTACCTGTGCCAAGTAACTTTGAAAAAGAAGAAAAAGAAAATGTTCCTTCAGCTTTGTAACGTAGTTGACAAATTA
Source organism: Hipposideros armiger (assembly GCF_001890085.2). Taxonomy (NCBI): domain Eukaryota; kingdom Metazoa; phylum Chordata; class Mammalia; order Chiroptera; family Hipposideridae; genus Hipposideros; species Hipposideros armiger. The sequence continues at coordinate 134,422 of NW_017731858.1, read as the reverse complement.
CTATGGAAAAGCATATATCAAAAGGAATCACTTACCTAAATGCACAGTATATACCTTCTAAAAATGAAACTCACAGCTCCCCATGTGTATTGAAGGCCATATATTCATGTTATATAAAACAAGGTTTCACTTTTCATTTTAAATTGAAAAAACTAAACATTCTGGGTCTTCATTCCTACTTCCTTTGTCAGAGGTTAACTCAAGTATAGAAAAAGTTGGAGTGGCTATTCTGGGTCCCACAAAGCTTCCCCTAATAGAAGATCTAGGCCTGAGGCACTCCCCTATCCCACCCGCTTCCAATCCCCATTTTTTCCCTCCACCGTCACCCAGGCATTAAAAGCACAATTCAAATATATGGTGATGGAAGGAGAACTGACTCTGGGTGGTGAACACGCAATGTGACATATAGATGATGTATTACAGAGAGCTGTACACCTGAAACCTATTGGGTTGTCAGAAAAGTCATGACGTATTTTGTCTATGTTTTTCAAACGTCATTTATTTATATAAAAAACAAAGATCAATCAATGATATATTGCCCATTTTGTTGACAACCTTTTGCCATCTTTCAGTGAGCTTCATAATGCCTCGTTTATAGAAGGGCCTGTCTTTATTTGCAAAACAAGGTGCTGATTTACAGCCTCATCTGAATTGAATGTTATACCTTGCAAGGAGTTTTGAAGAGAGCGAAACAAGTGGAAGTCTGATGGTGCAAGGTCAGGCAAATATGGTGGGTGTGACAACACATCCCATCCAAGCTCCAATCATTTTTGACTGGTGAGCAAACTTGTGTGTGGTCTCGCGTTGTTGCGATGGAACACAACTCCTTTACAATTAACAAGCTCTGGGCGCTTCTGGATGATGGATTCATTCAAACTGTCCAATTCCCAACAGTATGCATTCGAATTGATTGTTTGGTTCCTTGGTAGGAGCTTGAAAAACACATCTTTAAAATCGCACCACACAGAGAGCATAACCTTCCTCTGATGAATGTCTGCTTTTGATGTCATTTGAGGCGAAACATCACATCGGAACCAAGAACGCTTGCACACCACATTGTTGTAAACAATCCACTTCTCATTACCAGTTATCAGTCGCTTCAAAAAAGGATCATTTTCCTCATGTTTAATGAGCGTATTGCAGATGTTTACATGTGCCATCAAATGAACTTCTTTGAGTTCATGCGGGACCCAAATATCGAGCTTGCTTACGTATCCCAGCTTCTTCAGGTCGTGAACGCTTGAATGATGGATGTTCAATGTTTCTGCAATCTCTCGTGTCGTTTAACGTGGGTTTGACTCTATCAATGCTTTTATTTTGTTGTCATCAACCTTGGTGGGCCTCCCTGACCGAGGAGCATCGCTGGGATCAAAATCACCAGCATGGAATTTCGTGAACTATTGTTGGCACTGACGTTCTTGTAGAGCATTGTCACCGTAAACTTTATGCAGCTTTTCACAAGCTTGACGCGCATTCTTCCCTTTACTTAAGTAAAACAGTAAAATATGGCAAAAACACAGTTTGGTCTTCCATCTTCAACTTATTGTAAAATCTCCAAAACGCAACCAAATCACTCAATTTTTTTAGAATGAAACTAGACCTGTCAGCTGTCAAATGACATAGCAATAACATAGATGCAAATGACTGTACTACTTCCAAAAATGAACTACTGCCATCTGTTGCAAACATGTGTCATGACTTTTCTGACAACCCAATATGTAACTTTACTAACAACTGTCATCCCAATAAACTTTAATTAAAAATAAGCACAATTCAAACTAGAGGTGGAAGAGAGAGGATTCAATTCCAAAGAACCGCACCCTACATTTCCCTTCCAGTACAATTCTTGTAATTCTGTTGGCATTAGAGACAAGGAAAACCTTTGACTTTTTGAATTATCATGATACAAACCTTTGACTTCTTGAATTATCATGATAGAACATATCTCTTATCTAACTTTCCTATTTATTTTTTATTATTAGACTTATACCCTATATAAAGCTTCTATCACACACAAAAAGGGTCATTTCTCAGGTTTGTAATTTTCCCTTTCTGCCCATTTGTGCACTGACTAGCCTAAAAGGTGCTTTTTCATAACTCAAGAAAACTGTCTTGTAATAAACGGTACTTTATAAACACTCAAATAATAGCAAGGTCCCACTGTGCACTGCTATACAGTTCTGTAGCAGTGTTAAGTAAAAAGCAAAAGCATTTATACAATCTTGACTGAAGGAAGCATATGTTTCATACTTCCCTTCCTAAATAGTGACAGGAAAACTGTCAACTGAAACTTAGAACCTACTTACTTTTCACCATGAAGAAAAAAATTTTTTAAAAGGTTTGCCTTTGAAAGTTCTCATTTATTAATTCCTAATCTCTCTTGAAATAACTTGAAACAAAATATTTTTCATTTTCTGTTGTTATTAACTTTCAATATACATTCTACCTCAGCTAAAAACTTTCCAGTAGACAAGGAAAATGCTACGAAGTCAACTTTATACATGATGAAACTGGCTCAGAGGCTTAAGATCAACTGTCTAGTAGCAGAGCCAGGATTCAAATCTAGGTCTTCCAGTGTTGATCCTTTTTCTTTTCTAGCAGTGTTTCCAAGACTCGACTTATTCACATGCAATCTTCAAGATTTTTGGCACATCTTCTGTATTATCATATACTTCATTTTTTTCTTCAAAACAAATCTCTTTATTGAAATAATTTACTAAAACAGTAAGCTTATATTATCCCCATAAAATAAATCAGCATTTTCCTAATCTCTAATAAAATAAAATAGAAAAGTCATCTTTGTGCCATGGTTTGGAACACAGTGCACTCTCTTCCAGGCTCACTCAGGCCAGTAAGGACCAAATCTAAATAGACTCCCATGTATAAACCCTAAAACTGTGAAGAAATGCACAGTTCCACAGGCTGAGATCATTGTCTGATTTTTAACATAGAGTGAAAGGACAGAGATTGAAACAGAAAACTTATCATTACAGATTTCGTTACAGTCTCCTTCTTGGTCCAAGGAGAAGGAAACAAGAACCCTAAGTAGTCACTAACAGTATCAAATTCTTAGACTTAGGATATTGTGGGGGTTCCTGTGCATCTTATACTAGATGACTGATCCTTCATCATAACTGTATCTGTACAAATATAAAACCAAACTGGCAATCCTGGAAGAAATATGTAGATATTCACCCATCCAACCACTCATGTATTTAAAAAGCACACATGACTAGGAGGCCTATTTATGCTATCATTAGAAACAACCATATAATTTCAATTTAATTTAAAACACAGTAACAATCATAAAATATTTCTCTGTCAACAAGTAATCAGCCTGGGTTACTTCTGCTTACGTATCACACCAAAGGTCATGAGTTTACCAGTAAATCTTTTACTTTAGAAATGAGTTCTCCTTAAGAATTCTAAGACTGTCTCTTCTGTAAGTCTAAAATGAACAATGACTTCACAGAATCTCTCCTGTAGCACACTCAGAGGGAGACCAGACGCAGACAGAAAGCTTAGTAGTGGGGCACAGGGCCATCTCAAAAATCTCCCTGCACCACCACCACCACCTCATCCTCCAAATTAACTTTCAATATAAAAAGGAGCATGGCAACAACTGGTATAAGAAAGAGAATGATTTAACTCAAAAGTGAGAAGCTCATTTTAACAGTATTGCTGTCAGACTGTTTCAATGGCATCTGAACAAATTCCTACTGAAAATAACACTCAGGAGAGAAGTAACATACTCAAAAAGAGAGGGTTACTCAATGAGTCTTTCCTTCCCATCATTCCTCCACCTCCCTCCCTTGGGAATTTCTCCAGACCCCCTGGGCATTCAGCGCCCCTTTTGTTTCAGGCAGTTGTAGCAGAGTTTGAAGGGCTTTCTCCACAGAATATCTTAAAACAATACTTTGCACTCAAAATGGCCACTGGGGGCATGCAATTTCTGGCAAGGCAGAAAAGAAAGTGAGTTTGGTATAAGGCACATTTATCAAGTCCCTGTAAAGGTCCAAGCTCTGCTTGAGCCTGGTAATGCGGAGATGAAAAAGAACCAGATCCTGCCCTTGAGAAGCTCAGTCTAGTGGGGGAGGCGGATAAACCCGAGCTATTAAGTTGATCCCTGAAGCTGTTATAACTTAAAGCCCAACTTGGCTTCCGTGCATCTGACATAACCTCTGATAGTCACATCTTGTTCCAACAAAGCGAGTGAACAAGTGTTTCTGCACACTAAAGTGTGTGAGCCCATCTATCTACATCTATATCAATGAGAAGGACTTCCCTGTATGGGTATATGTGGTCCCCAATCATTACATCTTGTCTTCTACTTTTGTTGAAAAAAATCTTAAGGTCAGAGACTAAGTAACTGTTAAAGAGTGGTGCTGAGGATGAGAAGCAGAAAAAGTTATGTTGTAACTAACAGAAGCGAGAAATGTCACTACTGCAGACTAGAGGTTTCTAGAGGAAGACCCTACCTACACATCTTGGCAACAAACCGTAACTACAAAGAACTTTTTCTTAAGGTCCAAATGAACAGTATTTGACTTTGTTATGAACCTTTCTTTTCTAAATCATGTAATTAACTTCAACTCATTTCTTTCCCTCTTTCCCAGTTAGGAATTCCAAGTACTGAAGGACCTCTTAATTAATGTAATCTGATGATGACGTTAGGGGAGAGAAGGTCATCTTTTTAATTAGTGCAACCCAACTTGGCAAAATAGACATGAACATATTTTAATAAAGATTATTTTTCGGGCCAAATCTTGGCACAAAAACCCACATACAGGGGAGACCAGTTAATGCAGGTGGTTAGAGCACAGGCTCTTAACACCAAGGTTGCTGGTTCGAATCCCGCATGGGCCGGTGAGCTGCGCCCTCTGCAACTAGATTGAAGACAATGACTTGAGTTGAGCTGCCGCTGAGCAGCGGGTGGGCAGCTGGATAGCTCGATTAGAGCATGTGTTCTTAACAAGGTTGACAGTTTGATTCCTCCATGTGATGGTGGGCTGCTCCCTCCTGCAACTAGATTGAAAACGGTGACTGGACTTGGAGCTGAGCTGTGCCCTTCACAACTAGATTGAAAGACAATGGCTTGACTTGGAGCTGAGCTGCCAGTGGGCAGCCAGCTGGCTCAGTTGGTTAGAGTGCGGTGCTCGTAACACCAAGGCTGGCGGTTCAATTCCCACATGGACCAATGATCTGTGCCCTCTACAACTAGATTGAAAACAGTGACTTAATTTGGAGCTGATGGGTTCTGGAAAAAAACACACTGTCCCCCAATATATTTTTTTAAAAACCCACATACAGGCTGGTCGAGTGGCTCGTTGGTTAAGAGTTGGCTTGGGAGACCAAGCTGTGAGCGGCAGAGCCGCTGGTTCGGATCCCACATGGGCCAGTGACACTGCGCCCTCTACAGCGAAGATGGTGAACAACAGCTCGACCTGGAGCTGGGCTGCCATGAATCGCTGGCAACGGCATAGGCTGCAGTGAGCTGCCATGAGTGGCCAGCAGCTGGCGTAAGCGGCCATCCAATGGCCGGAGACTGACTCCCTCAGCCAGGAAAGAGCACAATGATCATAATACCAACATGGGGCAGTGAAGCGAGGTCCTCCACAACTAGACTGAAGAACAAAAGGACAGCAACTTGTCTGTTTCCCTCCCCCAATTCCCCAATAAAATCTTAAAAAAAAACACATACAAGTTGCATTCAAGAAACTGACCTGTTTGAAATCTAACTAAGGGGAAAAAAAATCACACTTTTCATGATACTGTTGGGTCATGCTTATTCCTAATCCATACCTTGGCTTCTGTTTTTCCTCTGACAGCCCGACCTCCAACCTCTCTCACCTACAGCCTTTATTGTCTTCACTGACCATTGTGGCATTTACTCATATATACCACAGAACTGCTTTGTGGGTAGCTTGCTTATTAGTCTCTTTAGGAGAACTGCAATCATCTGGAGGGGAAAACAGTGCCTCATACTTTCTCTACCACTTATATTGAACATCACTATATAACAAGCATTTTTATATCTATTATCTCATTTCATTCTTTCAAAAACCCTGCAAGGGATTTTGTTATTTTGAGCTTTTATTATGCCCATTTTACCAATGAGAAAATTGAGACTCAGGCAAGGGCAGGTCCAGTGTCAAACAGTGTATCTGATGGACTCCAGAGCCAGTGCTCTTAACCATGATATACATAAACATATGTACAGTGAACTTAACAAAAACAAAACATTTCCCCACCCTTGCTCCTACCATGTTTCATTTCCTTGGATGGATTTTGCATTTTGGGATTTGCTAAAAAGCTTCCTCAAACTATGCTATCATTTCAACCAAAGTGATATCTTGCCTTCTCATCGCCCTGTTGTAACTGGACAAGGAGTTTTGCATTTCTAAGCTGTTGCTTCCAATTTAGCATTTGTCATCAATGAGTAGGGATTAGCATCTTAGGTCTTCTACTTTGGGAAAAGGATTTGGCATTCAACTTCAAGTGGGTAAAAATCAAATTACAAAAACAAAACAAACAAACAAACAAACCAAAAAACAGTAAGATATTGGCAAGGGACCCTGTTTAATTCATCTCAGTATCCTCCACAGAACCTAGAAGACAGTCATGAAAACCAGAAAGCCAAAAACACTTGTGATTCATGAGGGGTAACTAGCTGAGTAATACATGGAGAGTGATCTGATATATATGCCTGCCAAGCCCAAACGGCAGCACACAAGGAGAGAGGTACAAATCATTGCTAAGGCTTTCAGAATTAATTTTCAGACCCCAGCTTTAAATTAGGAGCAACTTACTGTTCTAAGAACTAGCAAAATGAGATTTAAAGGTATTTAAATCTAACAGAAATATTGAGGAAAAATAAAACGCATTTTTGTCCTCTAGAGTTTTTGCATAGCAAAGAAATGTTTTTAAATGCTATATTACTTCCCTTTTCCAAGTCTATTTAGCTACTTATATAAACTGAACAACTATTTTTAAAAACCTACAACGAATTTATATTATGTTTTTAAAAGTCATGAAATAAGTCTATATGCACACTATATGATTAGTTCCAACTTGGTTAACAAGTGCTTTTCATTACAGCCAACTCAAGTACAATGCAAATAATCTAAATTCTCTACAAATGAATACATTTCAATGAACTCTATACCCCAAAACTTCACTTTAACCAATAATTATAATTTTACTCAATATGCTTGCTGACAGGTAGGAAAACTGATTTGAATTCAATCACTCCTGACCTTTTATGCTCCCTTTGTGCTAATCAGCATTTAGATGACTCAAAGGTAAGACAAAAAGATAAAAATGAAAAGAAAGTCTTGAATAAATTGAGAGAACGGCAAAGTACATTTTTGAAACTAGAAAAACATTGTTTCTAGTCTTTAGCAAAGCATTATTAACAAAATTTACAAATGCACCTTAGTTATATACACAATGGCTTTCTAACAAATCAAAGAACAATTTCACATAGACATACGCTTGTACAAGATTACTGCAGATAATTCATTCATGCAAGGAGAAAGTAGATGGTACTCACTCTGTGCCCATCAACTAATTTATAACCTGATCCTCATTCATTTTCCCCCCAAATTTTATCAACAAAACCATAACATACCTTGCATTCTTAAGCAAAACAAAACATGAAGTGCACTGGTGTTCTTATAGGTATGTGGATTTAGCTAGCTGGTTTACTTGCATTCAATGAAAATATAAAAACCTAAAGGTCCTGTTTGCGTCCATTTGAACACAAAGTAATACAAGACTATTTAGTTACAAAATCTCAGTAATCTATAAAGCAGCCACACATCATTTCCTATACTAGATCCGACCATTGGTCTACCCATCCCATTAATCTGCTCTTGATAATGGAACAAAGAAAATTGATGGGCTCCATTTTGAAAATCAACCTTGACAAGGGCAAAAATGCATCTTTTAAAAATATTTTCATTATTCATAATCGGTCATATTAGATCTATCCGTTAATTTAAATTCTCTCTGCTTTTTTTTTTTTTTAGCTGAGCCATCCTGCCACCTGTTGGCAGCTGAACCGCTGCTCACCTCGGGCTGGACTCGAACCACTGTTGCTCAGAGCTCAAACTCTTGAGCGAGCTCTTAACCAACTGAGCCACTCGGCCGGTGCCTCTGCCTTATTTGAACCTACCAGTACTTTCAGTCTATACCATTTCATGAGATAATATATGAGTATTCTAAAAGCTATCTAAAGTAAATAAGTGATAGCTCCTTTGACATTTCTTAAGAATACCTCTTTTAAAATGTCAGGAGATGCCCCAGTTTTGGGTATAATATTCCAGTATATTGGGACCTGATTCATGTTTATCCCATCTACCCACTCATGATTAAACAGGTGTACCCTCTTCAGCTAGGTTCTGTCTTCTGGTGAGGTGAGACAGGAGTCTATAGATGGTTGCTAAGTCCTTCCTGACCATGCGCCACATTTTACTGTCCCATTGGCCCTAACACATCCTGGGCAGACTGCCCTTGGCATCCAGTCTACGATCACTCTTGTGTTCCTTTAGCCAAGTGTAATCAAGTTCAGAACTTACTCTCCTATTAATAAGTTTTAATCATTTCCCCAGCTCCTGTTCATCAAGAAACTCGTCTCTCACTTTCCTGTCCACATTATCCAGCCTTATGGAATTTCACTGCGGTACAGCTCCTGTAGCTTGGCCTCTCTGAACTCTTAGGAAAGGGTGTTAGACCAGCATCCTTAGATAACCATCCCTTGGCTATTCAGTTTTACATATCTTCCTCTAAAAAAAAAAAGGCTACCCTCTCTATACTCTTTCGTTTCCTTTTTTAAGCCAGTTCCCTCCCTATGACAAACTTCCTGTCACCAGAGATACCATTTGAAATTAGTCTCAGGGGTTGACCCCTATGAAAGGTTTTTAAAGTCTCAAGTAAAAAACCATGAGGTGATGAAAATGTTCCAAAATTGACTGTGGTTATAATTGCCCATATCTGTGAATATACTAAAAACCACTGAAATATACACTTTAAATGAGTGAGTTGTATGGTATGTGAATTGTATCTCAACAAAGCTATTAAGGAAACTAAAAGAGAAAAAAATAGAGCTGGCCAAGTGGCACGTTGGTTAAGAGCTGGCTTGGGATGCCAACTCTGAGCAGCAGGGCCCCGGTTCAGATCCCACATGAGGGCCATTGACGCTGCACCCCCTACAGCTAAGATGGTGAACAACAGCTCGACCTGGAGCTGGGCTGCCATGAGCCGCCGGCGACGGCGTAGGCTGCAGCCCCTGCTACAGTGGGCTGCCGTAAGCTACATTGTATGGCCAGCAGCCAGTGTGAGTGGCTGGCAGCCGGTGTGAGCTGCCAAGAGCCGCCATGAGCAGCCATCCAGAGGCTGACGAACAATCTGCCTCACCTGGGAAGAGCACAATGATAATACCAACATGGGCCAGTGAAGCAACGTCCTCCACAACTAGACCGAAGCACAAAAGGACAGCAACTTGTCTGTTCCCCTTCCCCCAATCCCCCAGCGCTGTTCCCCTCCCTCAATTCCCCAATAAAATCTTTAAAAAAAAGAGAGAAAAAAAATAACCTACCCAGTTTCACTTCCTTATAAAAAAAAATCCCTCCAATATTTAGTAAGAGATGAGTTCCCAGTTAAAAAAAAAAAGCCACGGGGCTCCTCACTAGAATCCTTAGGTGTCAATATCTAAGGATCCTGTACTCTAACCATAGATCCCACTGACTGGCTGGATACAAAAGCAAGGCTTGCTGTCATCATTCCCTGAGGGCCCTTCTGGAGCTCATTTTTTTGTTTTGAGTTTCAAAACAAGATAATGATGAGACATTTACACACCTCACAAGGTGATAACTCCAACAAGTCTACTACCCATCTGACACCATACATAGCTGTTACAATACCACTGGTTATGTTCCCTCTGCTGTACTTTATATCCCGCGACTATATATATATTTTTGTTATAGTTGACATTCGATATTATTTTGTAATAGTTTCAGGTGTACAGCACAGTGGTCAGGCATTTATGTAATTTATGAAGTGATCCCCCTGACTAGTCTAGTACCCACCTGACACTACACATAGTTATTACCATATTATTACTGACTATATTCCCTAGGCTTTACTTGACATCCTCATGACTGTTTTGTGACTACCAATTTGTACTTCTTAATCCCTTCATCTTTCTCCCCCATCCCCCAAAAGCTCCATCCCATCTAGCAACCATCATTTTGTTCTCTGTATCTATGCGTCTTTCTGTTTTATTTGTTTGGTTGTTCTGTTCTTTAGATTCCACATGTAAGTGACATCATATGGTATTTATCTTTCTCAGTCTGACTTATTTCACTTAGTATAATACCCTCTAGGTCCATCTATATTGTTGCAAATGGTAAGATTTCATTCTTTTTCATGGCAGAGTAATACTCTATTGTATAAATGTACCACAATTTCTTTAGCCAATTGTCTACTGATGGGCATTTCAGTAGATTCCATATCTTGGCTATTGTGAATAGCACTGCAGCAAACATAGGGGTACATATATTTTTTGAATTGATGTTTTGGATTTCTTTGGATAAATACCCAGGAGCGGAATTGCTAGGTCATAAAGTAGTTCTATTTTTAATTTTTTGAGGAACCTCCATACTGTTTTCCACAGTGCCTACACCAATTTGCAATCCCACCAACAGTGCACAAGGGTTCCCTTTTCTCCATATCCTCAGCAACACCTGTTTATTGATGGAGCTCTTATAAACAAAAATCCAAAACATAAAGCTTAGTTCCATACAGTCACAGAGCATTAACCATGGGCCAGGCAGTGGACTACAAAGCTAAGAAAATAAAGATGGACAAGATGTGGGCCCTGCCCTTCACGAACTAATGGGCTTGAGGGAAAGAAAGACCCCTAAGAGTTAAAATATGATGGGGTAAGGGCTAGCACAGGGGACACAGAGTGCTATAGGGATGCAGGTAAGGGAGCGATTAATGCCACTCATGAAGGAGGCTCAGAGAGAAGGCAGCAGGTGTGCTGAGCCTTGAAGGACTAAATAAAAATGCCCATGACAGGTAAGGTGAATAAAGGCATTCCAGGCAAAGAAGAGAACATAAGTATTAGCATGGAGGAATAACAGCATGTGCTCAGGGAGTCTGAAAAGGAACTGAATAGGGAGAAATGACCAAGCTACGCTGGAAAGGCATGTTTATGAAGGAACCCATATGCCAAGGCAATGAGTTTGGACTGTTTCCTAGTGTAAGTGATGGGGAGCCGGCAGAGGTTTTTAAAAAGGGAAATGACATGAACAGATGTTTTACTCATATTTATTATGCACTAAATGCCAAAAGGTCAGCATTAATGAAAATTAATCCATAAAATGACAGCACAGGCTGAAAATTTGCCCCATTGTCTATTTTCCAGGAGCCATACACTGAATTATGGAAAACTGCTCATTAGAGTTGCATACAAAACTATTGAGGAAAATAAAGTGTCTGTGAAGAGCCTTTATTTGAGAGCAGAACACTTGCATCTTCCTTATGTGACAGAGATTAAATTGGCCTGAACATTTCATTGTGAAAAGATCAGCTGCCAATCTGCATTTAGTTTGTTTCCAACACCTTTGCAATGGCTAATTTGATCCAACATGGTTAAATTTTTTATGAAACATAAGTTGGAACCACAGTATTCCTTTATTTAAACCCCTTCAATGGCTCACTGTAGCCTGCAGAAAAAAGTTCAAACTGTTCAAGGCTTTTTTGATCTGGCCTCCGCCTCCAGCCCATGCCCTCCAACCACAGTGGGCAGATCTCCTAATGAGCCCTGTTATCCCACCTTTGCTGATTCTGACCCCTCCACCTAGTTCTCCTCCCAACTCCCCCGCAAGACCCCATGAAGCTGCCACTCTATCTAGATACAAATAGCCACTCCTGCCTTCCCAGTGCTCCCCACCTCCTCAAACCCAGAACTAACACCTCTACTTGCTTCCCCATTCTAGCTCTGTCACGAGGTGCTGAGGTGCAATGCCTGTCCATTTCCTTTTCTGTCCCGTCCTTATCTAGAATGAAAGCTCTATGATTACACAGTCTTTGTCTTATTCATTGCTCTGTGCCCAGCTCACCAAAATTCTATCTTAAATGACAACGAGCAAACTATGAACCCACCGTCAATATCTTTCTGACCCTCAGCATTAAGATTTTCTGCCTCTCCCAATTTTTCAAAGTACCCACAATCTAGGAGCGGCCGGGTGGCACAGTTAGAGCACGACCTCTGAGCAACAAGGTTACCAGTTCAATTACCACATGGGCCAGTGAGCTGCGCCCTCCGCAACTAGATTAAAGACAACGACTTGAGCTGAGCTGCCGCTGAGATGCTGGTGGGCAGCCGGATAGCTCTGTTGGTTAGAGTGCATGCTCTTAACAATAAGGTTGCCAGTTCGATCATGGCATTCGGGACGGTGGGCTGTGCCCCCCGCAACTAGATTGAAAATGGCAACTGGACTTGGAGCTGAGCTGTGCCCTCTACAACTAAGATTGAAAGACAACAACTTGACTTGGAACTGATGGGTCCTGGGAAAAAATACACTGTTCTCCAATGAAGTTAATAAAACAAAAAAGATAACCACAATCTACAAAATACTCACTGAAATACACACATCTGGGTAGCTGTGCAAAGGAGCCCTGCTATTGAACACTTTAATGACATGAAACATCATCCATTAGTTTCTCTTTTGGTAAATTCACAATGTTATATATGAAAGTTTCATAGAACCAGGCACACCTACACAAAGAAATGTGAAGTATCAGGAGGTAGAAAATCGTGTTCATTAGGCATTCAAATTAAAGCAGAGAGTAAGTTGATGACTCAAGCAAAATTTCATTTCTGCTGGTAACATTGGGTTGTCGGAAAAGTCATAATGCATTTTTGCAACAAAAAACATAGAAAAAAAATACGTTATGACTTTCCCGACAACCTAATAGATTCCCCATTGCCAAAGTTCCTCCTAGATAGACACTCTCTCTCCATCCCTTCCCCTCCTTCCAGCTCAGATTTACTCTGTGTGCTGAATGTGCCCACAGGTACACATTTTCTTGCTTCTTCCCCCTAAAAGTAATCCAAAGTGTCTGCCTGTTGCCCATGCCCAGAAGTACTTGCAAGAAGCATTCCTCCCACACCCTAATCTAAGCATTTTGCAGTGCTAACCCTCGTCCCTTGCAAATGCCACCATGAGACCTTAGACTTAGTACAACCCTGTCTGTACAGGTCTCCTCCTAGAGCACGTGGCTGAACCACTGTCATAATGGCAAAACTATTCTTTTCCCAGAAAATCTCTACACCTTCTCCCCAGTACATTCTCCAACTAGACTAACATAAGCCATTCTCTCAAAATGACAGTGCATTCTTGTCTCGCTTTCATTCTCAATTTAACCTGGACCCCATAGCAGATAGCCCTCTCAACTAACCCCTTATTCTGAACCACATCCACACCATTCCCCAGCCCTGGATCAAATCCCCTGCTTGTTTTTCTTTGCTGCTGCTGGAGAAAATCCTGACTGGGCGCTCAGGAGCTTCATTTACACAGACACAAATCCTATGCAGAGATAGGCTCTCAGTCCCACCCCCAAAGCTTTTACTTACTCCTGGTTAGCTCCCTGTGACCTATAGAAAAACAGGTCACTTGAGGTTTCACAAATGGAAAATCTCTTACAATGGCACTGATTGATTTGCATAGTCTTATGCAAGGGCTGTGCTACTGAAATCAGATGTCCCCACATTGATATTAACAACATACATATAACTCTTCATCCTTCCACATTTATTTGGCAGCCAACCCCTTTCTGAGTGCCACCTTCTCCATTCCTAAAGTGGTTCCTAATCTGGGGTCTTAAGCGATCCTTGGATGGGCTTCATGGGATATGAACCTCTAAAATTATTAGTACATGAAAAACGTTCTGTGTACATCTTTGTAGGAAAATGCTCCAGAACTTATAAGAATCTCAAAGGACTGTGTGACCCAAGTTTAAGATCTACTGCCTTACTAACTTCATATAAACAGGTTGCATTATTTTTATATAACTTTTATTGGTTTGTGTAATTATAAGCGCAACATATGTTCATTGAAAAAAATTAATCGGGGGTATAAGAGTGATGGGGTAGAAACATATAGTTTATAGAATAATAAATAAGCCACAGAGATCTAATATATAGTATAATGAATACAGACAATGATACTGTACTATAATTATATAATTAATGTGATAAATATCACTATATCAGCAATCATACTTCAATATATAAATGTATCAAAGTAACACATTGTATACCTAAAACTTACATTGTTAAACATCAAATTTATTCAAATAAAAAAAAGAAAAACTGGAAGAACTGGAAAAAAATAAAACTTCTGCTCAGATGTGAGGGAAAAAAAATAATCCAAAGATGAAAGAATAAGTCACTTAGAATCCAAAAAGAGAAGTCACTTAGAATCCCACCATCCTCAGATGACCACTGTTACCATTTTGATGTTCCTACATCTCTTTTATTTTTTTTTCTCCTCCCACAGTGGATTCATACTATCAATTTCTGGTAGTTCAGTGTTTTAAGTAATATAAGAGAAACTTCACAGTACAAATAATTTGGGATGAGTGTTCCAAAATCCCTTTAATTTCCAAAACACGTTCACCAACAAGTATTTATTGAGCACGTGCTATGTGCAAGATGTACTGCTCCAAAATAAAAGAGAGAAATCTTTATCTAAGATCTCACAGAAGGTGTTTTAAAAATTCTAGGAATTGCAAAAGGTTATGTGAAGCCACAGCCTAAGGAAGAGAACCTTTGCTTAAAATGACTGGACCCATATCAACTGAAAGAGGAAAAAAAGGACAGATGGCAATGACGCCACTGCCACTGTAGACTTGGAGAAACACAATTAGACCATTAGAAGTCAGGTTTTTTTTAAATGATAGTTTTCCTTTATTACCAAAATGTACTCTCATCTAATGATCAAAAAACATACATGATAAAAATAAATACATATCAGGGCCAGCTGAGTGGCATCTGTGTTAGGAGTTGGCTTGGGACACCAGCTCTGAGCAGCAGGGCCCCGGTTCGGATCCCACATGAGGGCCAGTGACACTGCCCTCTACAGCTAAGATG
>NW_017731858.1:111127-116224 GCF_001890085.2 Hipposideros armiger | reverse complement strand
TGAAATTTGTCACACTGCTACTAAGGTTGGACACACCACTTCCTGTATTGAAGATCCCTGCCTCTCTGTTGGATGGCACTCGACAGCAACATTCACCATAGTTTTTGTTTAAGAAATTTTATTGAGGAACAGTGTGTTTTTCCAGGGCCCATGAGTTCCAAGTCAAGTAGTTGTCTTCAACCTAGTTGTAGAGGGCACAGCTCCTTGGCCCATGTGCGAGTCGAACTGGCAACCTTGGCACCATGAGCCTGTGCTCTAACCACCTGAGCTAACTGGCTGCCCTCACCATAGTTTTTTATCACACCGCGTACCTAGAATTGGAATTGCTGGGTCATATGGTAAGTCTGTATTTATTTTTTGAGGAACTTGCCAAACTGTTTTCCCCAGGGTCTACATCATTTTACATTCCCCCCATCAATGCACAAGAGTTCCAATTTCTCTACATCTTCTCCAACACTTGTTTATTTTTCATTTTTTTATAACAGCCATCCTAATTGGTGTGAAGATGTATCTCACTGTGGCTTCAATTTGCATTTACCTAATGATTAGTGATGCTGAGTACCTTATTGATCATTTGCATAGCTCCTTTTCTTCAAGTTCTTGGCCCATTTTTATTTATTTTTATTCTTCTTATTTTTTTAAGATTTTATTGGGGAATTGGTGAAGGGAACAGTGTTGAGGAATTGGGGAAGGGGAACATTGTTTTTCCAGGACCCATCAGCTCCAAGTCAAGTGGCTGTCCTTCAATCTTAGTTGTGGAGGGTGCAGTTCAGCTCCAAGTCCAGTTGCCGTTTTCAATCTAGTTGCGGAGGGCGCAGCCCACCATCCAATGCAGGAGTTGAACTGGCAACCCTGTTGTTCCGAGCACACACTCTAACCAACTGAACCATCCGGCCACACATCAGCAGCTCGGCAGCAGCTCAGCTCGGGCGCAGCTCACTGGCCCATGTGGGAATCAAACTGGCAACCCTGTGCTCAGAGCTTGCGCTCTAACCAACTGAGCCAACCGGCCACACTCTTGGCCCATTTTTAAATGAGGTTGTTTGTTGAGTTGTAGAAGTTCTTCATATATTCTGGATATTAATCCTTTATCAGATATATGCTTTGCATATATTTTCTCCCATTCTGTGGGTTGCCTTTTCATTCTCTTGACAGTGACTTCTGCTATACAGAAGTTTTTAAGCAACACTATTTTTTAAAGGAAGATATAGGTAAAAGTTTTAGGGAGCAGGCAGACAGCCTAAAGTATAGATGAGGAAGGGAATCCTTATACCTCTTTTTAAACTTCCCTTCCATGGTTAAAGGAAAAAGAACTAAGGTCTTCTCAATGAGGTAACAACTCATAACTCCTCCCTGAAACTTGGCTCCTCCCTAGGCAGCTACTGCTGTAGGACACGTGTGTGTTGGTGAGTCATAGAAAGGGAACTCATGCTGGGTGTGGTAGGTTAGCCCAGTGGGAGTGGGCAAAATGGTGGGGACATGGGATCCTGTCGTTTTTTAAGGTGCCCCAGTTCCACCAGGCAGACGTTTTCATAAGTTACCCTTTCTCTGGCTGGGTCTTGACTACACCCACTAAAATATCCAAATTTCTCACAGGGTAGATAAACATGTAGACTTGTTACTACTGAATGGAACAGACCGTTGACATGTCAAAATTGCGAAAAGTGACCCCAAGTTCAGTTCCACCCTATAGAATCAAACTCTCCAGAAGTGATTCCCTCTGTTTGTAAATTGGAAGCATTGCCTTTTTTCTGTCTCTGCCCTTTGTTTCTTTGCTTCCCCCTTCCCATCACCCCTCTCCGTTCCACCAGCAAAATGGGGCTTCTAAACAACTAATTGTCATGTGGGAATTTATTGTCCAAACATTTCTGAAGTATAATCAATTTCTACAGGCAATGAGAAGCAGCAGCATATACTCATTTTCTTCTAGGGATGGCCCTGGAAGTGTCAGGGGATAGACAGTCAAATCCCTTGAAATGGCTGTGCCTCAGTAGCTTATGTGAATAAAAGAAATCTAAATTTCAGGACTATTGTGAGGCTGAACTGTTAAATATCTTTTAGACTAAACATTAGAAATTGATATTTCCTCCACTACAAAGTAAGCATTTGTTATCAAAGGTATTCTCAATTACAAATCACTGATCTACCAAATTGCTTTTCCTTTTTTTTCATAAGTAGACTAATAACTGCAACTTTTCCTTTACCTAGGAAACATACCTCAAACCCAGGGCAGGGAGGGGCATGAATTGAGTCCTGCAAATACATTCATTTACACAGAGTCAAGTTAGAAGGATACCTGTAGGCAGGCCTCCACCTAGATATTCCAAAGGAACTGGCTTAGAACTGCTAGTGTTAAATAACCTTTATTCTTAGGAAATCCTTTCTTTGTATTTCAATCATTAAGGAAAAAAAACCTTCAACTCCTTTAGCATATGCTCACATGTTCCACCTTCAAAGTCATTTAATTATTGGAGTAAGAGCCAGTGAAAGGAAAGAAGAGAGAAAGAAAAAAAGAAAAGTAGTTCTTCTCTACCACGAGTCTAACATTTAATGAAAGCTTTTATTGGGCCAGCTGAGTGGCTCAGTTGGTTAAGAGCGTGCGCTCTGAGCAACAGATTCGCCAGTTCAATTCCCACATGGGCCAGTGAGCTACGCCCGAGCTGAGCTGCGGCGGAGCTGCCAACAGGTGGCAGGATGGCTCCGTGGTTAGAGTGGGCACTCTCAGCAACAAGGTTTCAGGTTTGACTCCCGCATGGGATGGTGGGCTACGCCCACCCGCAACTAAGATTGAACACAGCACCTTGAGCTGAGCCGCCGCGAGCTGCCAATGGGCGGCCGGATGGCAACTGGACTTGGAGCTGAGCTAGCTGCACCCTCNCACAATCAAGGTAATTCTGGCAAAACAGGATTATTGCTTCTCTGCTTTAAATAAATTATATATATATATATATATATATATATATATATATATATTAGAGGATGGGCCAACTAAAGGATTTCTTGCCATCTAAATCCACTCTCTCTGATGAAATTTTCATCCCACATTTAAATAATATCCCATTTTCAAGCAGGAAAGCAAATCAATCTCTTTCTATTGTAGAATTCAAGGAAGAGTGCAGTGAAATGCTTAAGAGCTTTGTGTATTCCTTGCTAAACCATGGAGCCTTTTCTTCTTTCTTCTGATCACTGGAGGTTTCTGGGACAGAGCAATCCAGGCCTAGCCCAGTAAGAGTTCCCTGGAATTCAGGAATGTACCAGCATCTTCTGTGGAAGCCACAGCCTCTGGCCATGTTGAAAGCATGCCCTGCTTTCCCGTAAACACCACAACCTGAGAACAGCTGCTCTCAGGCTGTAAGCAAGGTGGTCACCAGGCAAACAGGCAGAGGCAGCCCCTTGTGATGCCTCAGCATCTTTCTCTCCCTCAGTGACACGTGGCTAGAGCTCCTTTTGGAAGTGGACAGAAGGGCTGAGAGTGGACACAGAAGGTAAGAGCTACACTAGGTATAAGGAGGACTTGAATGATGGCTAAATGGGATGCTGCTCCAGGGGTCAGTGTGTAGCAAGAGAATGACCAAAGACGTTCAAGCCCTTTTATACACGTTTCATAAAACTGTAGCTAGAAGCCTGACCTGCTGACGACCCGAGGTCCCTGTGCTCTTGACAGCAGCTGTTCCCACAATGTGGTCATGGCCTGAGAACCACTGCACAACTGAGGAAAGACTTCGCGATAGAAGGCCTGCCATGGCAGCTACGTTTTTCACTACTCTGAGGCCTTTTTGACTTGTTTGTGGATTGTTTAAGGCATCAAATTTTCACCAAAAATGAGGAGGTGCTATTGTATGAGCTACACAGGAAGTGGTAGAAAGTGACTTGTCATTTTTACTGACAAGGGGAGAGCAGTTGGAAGTAAATGTAGTCAAGTGAAAACAGGGTGTATTCTGAGTGGTGGAATTATGGGTGGGTGACTTTTTCTTTTTCCTTTTCCGTTTCCCCCCAAATTTTTCTTGCACAAGTATTGTTGTTATAATGCAAAACAACCATAATCGGTTTTTATTATGGTAATATACATAAAACCTACCATTGTAACCATTTTTAAGTGTGCACTTCAGTGGCATTAAGTACACTTACATTGTTCTGCAGCCATCACCATTACTCATTTCCATATTCTTTCATCATCCCAGACAGAAACTCAGTACCCACAAAAAACAAACTCCTCCATCCCACTTCCCCACACCCCTGGTAATCTCTAATCTATTGGGTTGTCGGGAAAGTCATGATGTATTTTTTCTATGTTTTTCGTTGCAAAAATGTGTCATGAATTTTCCGACAACCCAATACTTTGTCTCCATGAATTTGCCTATTCTAAGTATCTCATAAGAATCATACAATACTCATCATCCTTTTGTGTCTGTCTTCTTTCACTTGCATGATGTTTTTAAGGTTCATCCATGTTGTAGCATCGTTCAGAATTTCATTCCTTTCACAGGCTGAATAATATTCCAATGTATTATATACCATATTTTCTTTATCTGCTGATGGATATTTGGGTTGTTTCAACCTTTTAACTATTCTGAATAATGCTGAGATGAACACTGATGAGCAAGTATCTGTATGAGTCCCTGTTCTCAGTTATTTTGGGAATATACGAGGCGTAATCAAAATAAAAAATAATTATTACAGTAAAAGACACATTGCCATTAATCCCTCTCAAAATACTCCCCCTCGCTTCAAACACACTTATCCCATCGTTCTTTCTGACGCAGTTCTGAAGTCCTCTTTCATGAGGGTCTTTAGTTGCGCTGTTGTGGCTGCCTCGATGTTCTGAATAAATTCAAAACATTTACCTTTCATGGTCATTTTAACTTTGGAGAAGAGCCAGAAGTCGCACGGTGCCAGATCCAGTGAATAAAGTGGATGAAGACACACCATAATGTTTTTATTAGACAGAAACTGCCGTACCAGAAGTGATGTATGACATGGAGCGTTGCCATGATGGAGGAGGATTTATGGCACACTTTAAAACACATCTTCTCGGGCTGGCCGAGTGGCGCATCGGTTAAGAGTTGGCTTGGACGTAAGCTCTGAGCAGCAGGGCCC
>NW_017731858.1:101879-107562 GCF_001890085.2 Hipposideros armiger | reverse complement strand
ACAGATTATCTCATTTAGATCTCACATTTACCTTATGAAGTAGCTATTATTATCACCATCACTCCCATTTTATAATCCAAGAAACTGGGACTTAGAAAGGTTAAGTAACTTTCCCAATATTCCACAACCAGAAAGTAGCATTTCAACTCAGACACTGACACCAGAGCTCACATTCTCAGTCACTTTGCTGTATCAGCCCTACTTTTGCTGTACTCCAACTAGATAGTTCTGCCATTTTTCACAGTACCTAGCAACATGCCTTCACATAGGAATGCTCAAAAAATGTTTGCTGATAAGGATAAAGAAAGAATGAGGCCTGGGTCTGAGCGTAGGTTAGGTTTCCAGGGCATTTATCATTGTGAGAAGACGGAAGGTGTGGAGAGGGCAGAAGTTGTTATGGGATAAGGAGCAGGCTGAAGGTAGTGCCCCTCCTACTTTTAGGCCAATCTAAAAGGAAGTCAATAGGATCACACTCCTGAGTACCCCAAATACATGTTGACTAACCATATATAGGAATATTTGATTCTGGCCCTAATATCATAAAAAGAAAAAAGAAAACTAATCCGGTTTTCCAGAGTTTATTTCTTCCTTTTGGAAAAGTTACTGCTACACATCTGGAAGTGATTTTCTAACACAGCAGTTCCAATGAGTCATCTACAATATTAAGCAATGATTCCATAGGGTGAACCCTAATCATATTTTTCCATTAAGTGGCATCCACTGAGGTCAATGAAAAGCAAAAGCTGACCCAGACTTGGAGAACCTCACCCTCCACGGCCCCATTTTATCTTGTGAAGAATATGAGTTTTGAGAGGTACAGGAATGCAATCTATCTCCCAGCACTAATGCAAGACTTGTTCTAATACACTGTTTCCTTTCACTGGCCATGTGCATAAGATGGATTCAAAGGTGCTTGAGGGGTCAGCAAACCTAAGTAAAGTAGGCAGAAGAAACATGATGGGGCCACATGTAAACATTGGGCAGTCAGAAATGCAAGGGTTTGCGGGTGGGGGCAGGGCCTTCTCAGACAAAAGAGTAAGGCAACCTATGGTACACAGAGTATGACGAGAGTTCAAGACCCTTACAGCTGCCAGCAAGAATTTCCCCAAGGAATATTCTAGAAAGAATTGCCAATCCATCCCTTGCCCTTTCAGCCACATCCTAACATTGTGGCTCCAACTATCAACTTTTAACCAATATCATATTGGTTTCCAAATACTTCAAACCTCTAGTATTGATGTCTAGAAGCATAAGTTAAGGCCATTTCCCAGTGTCTTCTGACCCTTGGATTTCTTTCAGATTAAAATGAAGGAAAGAGTCATGTTCTTTCAGAGGCAGAGGAGCCACTTACAGAGGTATTTTAAATCTTTCCGGTGACAAGGGTGTTATTTAGTTCCCAGAAACAATAATTGACTAAATGGGTTCCTCGGGGTTCAAGGAGTTAATGCAACTTCCCCAGAGATTCTTTTCTGCTGGCCTCAAAACAATGGATTTTAAATGGCACAGGAATTGTAAAAAACTAACATTAAATCCTACCTTATAAAAGATATATAAATTTGTGGGTGGTCATTTGCATTACAAAGGATTCTTTGTCTTGCCAAAGGATTCCAATCAAGTTCATTCAAAAATCAGAGTCCCCTAATTATGCTAAATAATTTGACTTGCACATGGGTGTTATAGAGCAAACACAGCTGTACTAAAGCCTGAATGTGATTAACAGGTACCTCTTCACCTTGCTTTCAGTGGTTCAGCCATTTCATGGTGGGGTGCATTGCCTCCAGAGCCATACAGTGAGGAGTCTTACCTTAAAATTTCTGACTCACTCCCCCACTCTAACAATAAAATTGCTTTGCTTTTTACCTAGCACTTTTCATCAAAGCCTTCAAAGTATTCAATGCACATTTCCTAGTGTTCGTAATTGTGCCAAATAAATTGGCCAGAGAGCTGGGAATGTAACTTTCCAAACTACTAGGGATGAGGGAAAAAATTAGGACCATGGACAAGCAGAAAAATTAAAGGTCCACATAAGCACAAAAGAACTACATTTAAGTTTATTCTTTACAAAAAGGAAAATAAAACATTTTATGCATCTTACTTTTAAAAAGAGACTATATTTTTTCAAGCAGTTTACAACAAAATTGAGCTGAAAGAACAAAGAGTTTCATTTCCACATCCCCCCCCCACACACACACACAAAGAAGCATGGCCTCCCCACCCCATTATCAACAACCCCAACCAGAGTGGAATATTTGTTACCATCAATGAACCTGCACTGACACATTATCACCACCCAAGTCCAAAGTTCAAACTAGGGTTCACTCTTGGTATACATACTATGGGTTTGGATAAAGGCATAAGGACAGGTATCTATCATTAGAGTCTCATAAAGAGTGGCTCCACTGATGTAAAAAGCCCCTGTGCTCTGCCTATTAACGCGTCCCTTCCCCCTACTTTTGAAGTTATCAAGAGGAAATATTGAAATCACAGTTTAAACACAATAAATCTATTTTTTATATATCAGTTTTATATTAGGACCAGAGTGGGGATTGGAAAAAAAAAAAGGACTGAGAAATGCAGTGGAGGCGAAGACAAACAAGAACAGAAGCAACAAAAAAGAAACAAACTCAAGGATGTGCACGCTGGTAGAAAAATAAAGGCACACTGTAGAGGATAAAAATGAAACCCTGCTTACCAAGAACTGCACGAGAATCTAACTATTTTAAATGTCAGAGGCAAGACCTTCCATTTCAAAGCTCCTAATTTATCAGTAATTCTCCCATGCATTTGTTTTTAAATCTACAAGTCTGGTTATTTTTAAATAAAAGAAAAAATACAGCAAACTCAGGAAAATTGTCACCAAAAATCCTTACACTATCAACCCATTCATCTGTTAATTAGCTTTACTTGAAATTTAAGTCCCTCTAGTGATTAATATTATTAATGGCAGCAAAGGAGGACTACAGTAGCAACAACATGAGATACATTTCACATGAAAGAAAGATGAAAGCAATTTTAATTTACATTTCAGAAAATTCAAGGTAGGCATTTCTGCCTCTCAAAAATTCTAAACATAATTTGAAATATTAATTACACAGATAAATGTAGATATACATGCATGTATACTGAGTGTGTGAGTGTATATACATATACCTGTATCTTTGAAACTTCACTTTATAGAGAACACATTGTGATCAAAATCTGGGGAATACTTAAGCAGGCAGGAATGAAGAGCAAATGGGAATTGAAATCTCTAATGTCTAGACCATCCTAATTTTATTGATTAAGCAGACAGAATGTGTGATGTGCAAAGCAATGGGAAAGAAGCTGCAGGATTATAGGAGAAATTATCTTAATAGTACCATGCTAATTACCATATAGATACTATTTCGTGTGTGTGCGCGCGCACACACACACACACACACACACACATTTTGCCGTGTATAGTACGCACCCACATTTTGGGCCCAAACTTTCAGGGGAAAAAATCTTCTGTTGCAATTTTTTAATTCAAATTTTTATTTGTTTACATTTAGGTACTTGTTTTTTATATTATAAATGAATTTTAGCATTTTTAAAAAGATTTTATTGGGGAATCAGGGAAAGGGGAACACAAGTTGCTGTCCTTTTGTTCTTCAGTCTAGTTGTGGAGGACGTCGCTTCACTGGCCCATGTTGGTATTATCATTGCGCTCTTCCCAGGTGAGGCAGATCAGTTGCCAGCCATAACTCTGTGAGGTCAGTACTATTACTATCACTATTTCCATTTTACAGATGAGGAAACTGAAGCACAGAGTGGTTACGTAACTAAATTCACATATATCACATGTGCATTATTTTACCAAAATACAATCATACTCTGCATGCCGTTTGATAACCTAAACTTGTTTCCATGTTAATAATAAATATAGATGTCATTTTAATGACTGCATAGCATTCTGGTGTATGGATGTATACTGGGCCAGTCCCTTACTTTTGAACATTTAGGTTAAGTGTGGGAGTTTTGTTGTTGATTTGCTATTATAAACAACTCTGCAAGTTTCACTGAGGTCAATATTATTATTTCCATTTTACAAATGAGCACGAGGAGGTTTCACAAAGTTAAATAGCCTGCTCAAGGTAACAGATTGTCAGGGGAAATGCTGGGTCTCTGGCACTCTGACTACTATGCATTAGCTCCTTCCACTCTCCTGCCAGCTCCTTAAGGCACTCACCCCGCTAATAGCCAAGAGAAGTTGTCAACAACTACAATTATGAGGCTAATGAAATCAATCCTCTCTAAAACTGAAGAACTAGCGTGATAGGTTGAAAAATGCCCCCATGGGCCGGCCGAGTGGCTCAGTTGGTTAAGAGTTGTCTTGGGAGCGTGAGGTCTGAGGAGCAGGGCCGCAGGTTCGGTTTCCACATGGGCCAGTGACACTGCGCCCTCTACAGCTAAAATAGTGAACAACAGCTCGACCTGGAGCTGGGCTACCGTGAGTCGCCGGCGATGGTATGCTGGCAGCTACCAGAGCTGGGAGAGGCAAGGCACGGATCCTTCCCTAAATTCTCCAGAGGAAGTGTAGCCCAGTGATATCGATTTCGGATTTCTGGCCTCCAAGAGGATTAAATTTGTTAAGCCACCCAATTTGTGGTCATTTGTTACAGCAGCCATAGGAAACCAATAAAGACTAGGGGGAGGCTATAATCCTGCAAAAGGAGTAATGTGCTCCAAACTGAGGTGGAGGGGGCATTCAACCTAAGCCCTGCAGGACAGATATGATTCCTTTTAGCAGGGAAGGGGTTGGAAAGGCATTCCAGAAAGAGAGGACAGCATAAGCAAAGGCATGGAGGTGAGAAAGTGTACAGTGTGTTTGGGGAGCAGCAGTGGGCCAGCGTGATTAGAGTACAGGCCACAGGAAGACATGTGGTGGCTGAAGAAAATTCATAGGTGGGATAAGTCTTCCTGGTGGACAGGAAGGAACAGGAAGGCCTGCCAGGAAATCCAGGTGCTCATTCACGGTACTGTAGAGCCAATGCAGATAAGAGTTGGTATCCTTATGGGTTTGGGGATTTTGGTATTTTCCCTCATCCTCTCCTGAGAAGCAGCAGAATGATGGGCACTTTCTGGCTATAAAGCCAGTAACATTTTTGCTTGCTGTCACAAAGGTTCACTCTGATTTGTCAAACTCCTAGGGACATGTGGACAAAATCCTGCCTAAATAATTTATCCAGGGAAGGGGTAAAAATGGTGGTGGAATAGACCTGCCCAATTCCACCTAGTGTTAACCGAGAGGATGTTCCTGCCCTTCCAGAAGACCAACTCTGAAGTGTACCTGGCTGCTCTGAACTGGGCATGGCCTCTGCCAAATAATTACCTCAACAAAGCAAAATCCTCCATTCAATTGAGCGGTGGAAACTTCATTTATCTCTAATGCAGAAGGTTTCACTTTTAAAAAGGTCTACTAAGCCAAAGGCCACTCTTTCCCAACTAAATCCAGCAGAAAAAAACAAAGTGACAGAAACTGGGCTCTGTAGTTGTAATTATATCATTTCTTAAACTCTCCATTCTTAGGCCATGACTCCACAGATAGAACCTCCACATCTTTGAGTTGGAACTAAATCCAAAGTCAGGACATTATAGGTAGCAGCCTTGCCAGATGTGTAGCTCCACAACATGCCTTTAGCATCCAGGCCATTGGACTACC
>NW_017731858.1:95493-101414 GCF_001890085.2 Hipposideros armiger | reverse complement strand
GACAGCAACTTGTCTGTTCCCCTTCCCCCAATTCCCCAGCGCTGTTCCCATCCCCCCAATTCCCCAATAAAAATCTTTAAAAAAAAATAAACACGGTGATGGCCCTGTCCCATGGAGAACACTTTTTGGCCAAACACTGAAGAGAGAGGGAAGGAAGAGACGAGAAAAGGATGAGAAGGGGATAGTGGGAATGTGCCCACAGTGGAATGAGCATGGCTGAAGGGAAAGCAAAGGGGCTGGCAATAAAAAGCTATGGAGGTGAGGTCGGACCAGGGAGCCAGATATACCGATTTTCTTGGAAGGTGACAGTGCAGACAGGTAAACACCAAGATCAGCAGTTGAGGAGAAACAGAATGAGAGAGGAATTGTACGGGATAGTAGAAGGCGGGAAAGGAAAAAAAGCAACTTGATAAGGAGAGGACACAGTAAGAAGATGCCAGGCCCAGTGGGGGCCACCCTCAGAGGAAGTCTCAAGTGCTCAGAGGGGAAGCCTCTGTTGCCATCATTCCTCTGCAGCAGGATTTGCTGCCTTGAGAAAAATGTGTCTGGATTAGGTGTGAGCTGTTGCTCCCTTCCACCTGAGGATGGAGGAAGTGAGGGCAGGCTGACATGGCATATGAGTCCCTCCACCCTAGACTCCCCAAAAGAAATCTGGCCTTTACAGGTTTTGGGTGGTCACAAGTCTCTATTTGCCATCTAAATTGGAGAATTGGGTTCCAGCTATCATATACAGCAGAGGACTGCATGCAAATATTCTCTATGTTCCCTACCTAATTGATTTGGGGTCTTAAATTAGGCAAGTTGACAGAGTGCACTGCCTCCTTCCTCTAGTCACCCTTTTGGTCCCAGATAAAGCTGTTCCATTTACCCAGTGCAATTTCTAAAGAGCTTGATTTCTTCCTCTCTGAATCTAAAAATATGCTGTTACCCTCATTAAATATTGCTAATATTTTAATCCCTGGTCTCTTGGTGTATTATAATGAAAAAAATACTTCCTTCCATCTTACCTTTTTTATCCTTTAGTTTCCTCAGATTAAGTCCTTCTCTTGCCTTCCCCTATCCCCGCCCCTCTCCCACAATCTTTCTCTAAATACAGTTAATCCATTAAAAAGAAATCCATGGAAATAGATTCTCTGCTTCTTTTCAAATTCTAAAGGCATTTCCCTTAGGATCTGAGCATGAACTGAGTAAAGTATCTATCTCTTCCTCCAGCTAAAGCAGCTCTCTTCCACAGCTCAGCACACCTTTCTCTCTCTAGCTCACTCTCCAACACTTGCTTTCTAGTTCCTTCTGGTATACACCACAGCCCCAGATGTTCAAATTGTAAGGCATCAATTCTGTAACAAAGCTCATCCATCAAATGCATACCATCCATGAAGTTCAGATGAGGGCAAGTAAAAAAGGAAAATCCAAACAGAAAAGTAGTAAATTGGTAAAATAATATAAAATAAAATATAATAAAATAAGCCAGGTTGAAGGGAAAGAGTCTACCTATAATTTCAAGAAAATGAACATCAGTTTCTAAAACAGATTTAAATAGGATTACAGTTAATAAACACCCTTCCACATTTTAGAGGTTAGTAGTATAGAAATCCATTAGAAAAAATTTTAACATAATTCCACTTAAAACATCTGAATTTTAGGGCCGGCCGAGTGGCTCAGTTGGTTAACAGGGTCACTGGTTCAGTTCCCGGCCCGAGCTGAGCTGCCGCTGAGCTGCCAACTGGTGGCAGGATGGCTCAGCTAAAAAAAAAAAATCTTTGTTTTTGAAACTGAGATGGCTTCTAAGGAGAATTGAAACTGTTTTCCTATTGAGGTGAAAAAAAAAAGAAAAATTGAGCAGTAGAAACTGAAGGTTGGTAATGTATATTTTGTCTGTACAGATTTTGAAACAAAATCTGGAGGTTTCCTAACTTTTTACATGATGATTTTCAGTGCATCACAGCCAGGTCAATCATCCAAGGGCCTGAAAAAAAAAAAGATAGTCCAGGCCTTGAAGAAATATAACCATGACCAATTAGAGTTGATGTAAAAATAGAAAATGCAATTCACATCTGTGATAGAGGACTTCTTCGGGGCAGTAAAGCTCTCTGCCATCAGCTCATCCTGGGTATTTTACTGGCCAGCGTGAGGAATGCTAGTACAAATGTGATCAGCCTGGAGGCTTTTGTGGTACAAGATTCTAAGATGCCAGTGGCTAGACTTGGTGAGGACAGGAAGTTTCAATTTATCTCTCAATTGAAATAATCATGAAGCCAGAAGGAATCGGAGAGATTTTCCATTCCTTCTCTCTGCTTCTCCAATCATGTGTTTTATTAGAGACCCATTTCTGGGAAAGGGTCCTACAATTACCTTGGAAATGTAGAGGGGCCATGCCTGGTCTAACTTGACCTTCAGAACGGGTGAAGTGTCTTTCACATAGGACACATGAGAGGTGTCTTGGGGCTTGTCAGCCAAAAAGTTATTCTCTGTGATGTGAAACCATCCCTTTCTCTTTTAAACACACACACACACACACACGCGCGCGCGCGCACACACACACACCTCTTTACTCTTTTCTTTAACTGAGGCTGGAAAATTCCATAAGCCTGGGCTGGCTAAGTGCCTGCTAAGTGTCTGGCCAGCTTGTATCCTGAAACACCTCAAGTCTGAAAGCAGTGCCTACTTACAAGAGCTCCAGACTGAGGGAGTTCTGCGTGGGAAAAAAATTTCATTATGAAGAATTTAAGAAAACATCCAAATTGAAATTGCAGACTACAAACCTGTATTGCTTTTTTTCAGCCAAAATTTTCAAAAGAGATTGTGCTTCCTCATTATTCTGTGAAGACTTCTGCACCTGGCTAACAGTTTGCCAGTCTACCAGATCCCGGTCCCTCCTCCACCATGTCAGCATCCATGTTGGGAACCCATCTGACTCTAGGATTTCACCACTCTTCAACCTTCAGCAATGCCTGAGCCAGTAGGCAGAATAATCCCTGGAACCTGTGACTATGTTATACTACATGGCAAAGGCAACTTCGCAGATGTCACTGAGTTAAGTATTTTGAGGTGAGATTATCCTGGATTATCTAAGTAGGACTAGTATAATCATAAGGGTCCCTGTACGTGAGGGAGAGAGGCAGAATAAGAGAAGGAGATAAGATGATAGCAGCAGTGTCAGTTTGATAGGATGACACTTGACCAGAATGATAAACTTGAAAACAAGAAAAACTTGACCAGCCATTGCTGGCTTAAAGATGGAGGAAGGGGCTATGAGCCAAGGAATGAAGGCAGCCTCTAGAAGCTGGAAAAGGCCAGGAAACAGATTCTCCACTAGAGCTTCTGCAGGGAGTGAAGCCCTGCAGACAGACACCTTGGTGTTGGCCCAATGAAACCCATTTCAGACTTCTCACCTCCAGAACTGTGAGATAATAAATCTGTCTGTTTTGAAAACACTAAGTTTGTAGCAATTTTTACAGCAGCCATAGAAAACTAATAGGCCACGCATCTAATCTAGTCAAATCCTCAACTAGGCCACTGGCTGGAACTCGTCATCCCGGGCATTCTGCCTTCTCTGAGTTCTCTAAGCAGATACTCACCTTCTTCAGTCCACAATCCCATCCATGCTGAGCTCAAGCTGTTATAAGATCAGGTGAGGGTACAACAGCCCTCCTCAGGACCACCAACAAGACCAGACCTCACTCTTAGAGAAACTGGGCCACTGCCCCGAAAGCCAAGGCATAGCATTAGATGCAGGGTAAGGGGTCAAGACAAGGATACAGTGACTGAGACAGTGACACAAGGGGACAAGAGAGAAGATAAAACCCAGGGACCAAAAATGAATTTTAAAGACAGGGCAGAACCAGCAGCCTCTAGGACTTGGTGCCCAGAACTTGAGCTCTGAATGTGAGGGTCCTCTAATGTCACCTGCGTAGACCCAACGTGGTCTCTCAACCTGGGGCAATACTGAGCTGGCTTTGGACATCAGGGTACCACCAGCCACATGAAGAGAGAGGAGAGAGAGGGAGTGGGGCCTCAGTTACAGACCTGAGCCTTATAGAATTCTCTTCTGGTGAGAATTCTGCCAGACCATTTTGTTTGGAAGGGGCAGACAGAGGCCAGGTTCCTCTGCAAGCAATCATGTCAGTCACTGGTAGTGGAGAAGCAGCTCTCCACTGGGGGTTAGGTTAGCAGAGAGAGCCTTCATTGCTCTACAAGCAATAGAGCATGATGTAAATAACACTGTAGGACAAAAGGGGTGCTACTGGCCCCTGTGAGCTTTTCAATAACGATTTAGTTAAATTTTTGTAACAGTTGATTCAGAGCCCTCCTGAACTTATTTCTCCGTGGTAAATTAGGCACCTTAGGAGGTTTCCTGAGAGACCTCCTTCAGGTCTCTAGGAAACCATTTAATGCACCGAAGCATTAGGAACTTGTTCACATAAGAAAATATGCCAACAGCACTCTTCCACTCACAACATGAACACTGGCAACAGGTTCTGTAAGGCATAAAGCTGTCAGTTTCTCAAATGGGAAAACCGAACTACTAATATAAAAGGCATGAAGAGAAATATATATGTTGTTATTTTTGGACAGTACTAGCCCACTTGAAAAAAAAAATCATAAAAACAATTTCATGAACCTGATCCCAGGTACTTCTGCAGAGCCAGAGTTCTGGAGAATTTTTTTTTACATAGTTATTCAAATAGCAAAGAAAGGAAGAATGGCCAATTGCAAACAGTCATCAAAATCTTTGGCTTACTTTGGCAAAGAAAAATCTATATTGATCTTGCCCATATTTCTCAATAACAACTCCAACCCTCTTTTTGTTTTTTGTTTTGTTTTGTTTTTTTGTCCTTACCTCCTAATTTCCCACTAAAATACCTAAGCTTGTTCAGAAATAAACACTATTTCCCAATAGAAAGAGGTCATCACCAAAACCACACAAAAAGAGCTTACTCCACCTGAGTTACTGTGGAATCTGGCCCAGGAGCCAGTGCTTCTTTACCTAATCACTCCAAAGGAATTGAGACACCTGGAGTTCATTACCTGTTTTGTCCTTTAGAAAATATAGATGCCCTACAGTCTGCCTCACTTGAAACCATGCCTCTGTTTCCCCGCTTATAGAAGAGAGGTGACGACAATGCAGTATTGTGTTTAATGACTTGTAAGAACATTCAAGGCCACAGGCATAACAGCATTTTTAACTCTTCATAAGATTGGGGCTATAAAAACTTAAGTTCTTGTCATAGTCTAAAAAACATGTCCTACAAAGGCATTCCCTAACTTCCTGACACACTTTACTGAAACACTTCAAATAAAGATGTTCTGTCTCAGAGGCTTGCAAGAACACTTGACTTCTTAGTTAAATCTCACCCAGTAAAATATTTCAGTCATTAGGGAAAGCAACATGATGGAAAAGCTGAAGTACCAGAGTATCTTCAAACATTTCTCAGCAGCTTTAAACATATACAATCTGACATAAGCCGTCAGGAAAGGCAAAAATACAGCTTCCTGTGAATGATAAACTTAATGGGCAATGAAAATAAGGTGGGGGAGAATTGCAGGAAATCATTAATAGCAAATTTAGGCGTGATCGTGCGAGTTGTGCACAGACAACCGGTAAACCACATGTCGCTAGAACAGTTGGCATATTTTCCGCAGTATCAACTTAGCCGTACACACTATTTCTAATAGAACTTGTCCTGCTGCCACGAAACCAGAATAGTCAAATATAAAAGTACATTAATTTCTTAGGAGACTTTAGGCTTTAAATTTTTTTCCACTGAAATACGTATTTCCAAAATAGAACTTTAAAAAGGCATTTGAGGGCCAGCCGAGTTGCATGATGGTTAAGAGCTGGCTTGGGACGCCAGAGGGCCCTGGTTCGGATCCCACATATGAGGGCCAGTGACACTGCCCTCCACAGCTAAGATGCTGAA
>NW_017731858.1:74067-95263 GCF_001890085.2 Hipposideros armiger | reverse complement strand
CGTCCTCCACAGCTAGACTGAAGAACAAAAGGACAGCAACTTGTCTGTTCCCCTTCCCCAATTCCCCAATGCTGTTCCCTCCCCAAATTCTCCAATAAAATCTTTTTAAAAAAGGCATTTGAATTGCAATATTGACTTGATTTTTTAAAGTGAGGATTAATGAGTGTAAGGGATGTTAATAAAATTTTGAGAGGGTAAGGAAAGAGTGCTGAAGTTCTGTTTTTCCACACAGAGCCCAATTCTCCTTTGTCCACCCTTCTGCATAAACCCCACTGAATAGACTGTCAGAAAGGTGACTGCTTCTGCCAGAGGCCACACACACAAGTTCCCCAGACTGGAGGACCTTGTTCCCAGGCATCGTACTGGGTGTTCCCCCTCACTAGAGGACTACACTTCCCACTTGAGTTATTTCTCAGGTTAGTCTGAAGACGAGAATTGTCAAAGACCCAGATCCCTAGCTCACATCTCCTGGGCTCTTCAATATGACCAAGTCCGACCGGAAATGAATACTACCAAGAACCTAATGGGGAGGGGTCTGCCAGCTTCTTTTTCCAGGAAGGGTATGATTCTGGGTTCAGCCATGTAGCTCACCCTTTGGCGCAGGATTTTGAGCAAGGAAGTAAAATTAAAAAGCAAGGGTGCCTGGGGCCGGCTGAGTAGCTCAGTTGGTTAAGAGCTCACTCAAGAGTGTGAGCTGTGAGCAACAGCAGTTCGATGCCTGGCCCAAGCTGAGCTGCCGCTGAGCTGCCAACAGGTGGCAGGATGGCTCAGCTAAAAAAAAAAGAAAGCAAGCAAAAAGCAACAGTGCCTGCTTCCCTTCTGCAAGTGTACTTTCATCTGTTGACTTGTAAGATACACAAAAGATTTCTCTCGCCCACCATAAAGCTTGGAATAATAATGACAGCCAACAGTCACCCAGTGCTTCCCATGTGACAACCTCTGCTCTAAGTGCTTCGCATGCAACAACTACTTTAAGCCTTTTTCAACAAGCCCACAAGAGGGTTTATCAAGGCACAGAAAGGTTAAATAACTTGCCCAAGTTCACCCAGCTAGTAAGTAACTAAGCTGAACTTTGAACCTTGGCAGTGTGCTTCCAGAGCCCACTGCTAAGCATTCTGCTCTAACAAGCAGGAGCTTCCAGACAAATTCCAGCCAAATGAGATTGTCCCTTTCCCGATTACAGCTCTGGGAGTCTCTAGGGTGGGGCCATGCAAGAATCAACAAGGCATCTGGCTCTGAGTTGATATAAGCAGCAGGCCAATGTTAGCCATGAATCCTTATGCACCCTTGACAAAAGCTAAAGGAAACCAAGAGATTTAAATCCCAAAGAGATACATATCATAAAATTACCGTTAGGAGTCACAGAAAAGGGGAAACAGCTCTAGCTACTTTTCCCTCCTGTGGTTTCTGGGCTTCCCTTCTGTGTTTAAAAAAAAACCAAAAAACTAATAATTTTTCAACATCCTTACTGACAATTCTGTATCTCAGAAGAAAGCAAAACCAGGTAGGTAAATAAATGGCTCCTCTGAATTCCAACAAGCAAGGTGGAGAAGGGGTCCTGAGGTGGAGCCCTGTGGATTTGGGACAGTAGTACGTACTTTGTACAGTCCACAGAGGTCAAGTAAAAGAATGTCAATACACTAGATACGAATTTCTCAGCGTTAGATCTACCATTTACATTCCAATAAAAAAAGGCCACTGTAGTCAAATGTTGGGGAAATGCCACAGAGATTAACAGTATTCATTAGCAAAGGCCTACTGAACATTGTTGAACCCAGAAATGACCTAACTCTTGAAAAACATTAAGGATCACAAAACAGCTTGAGGGCAGGAGCCAAGATGTTGTAACTAACTGAGCTGGAAGGCAGAACCACCAGCCTCCTGCTGTGCTTCTATCTCCGGTTTGTTCTTTGCATACATCTAATTTCCCTTCCTGGCTTGTGAGCCCCTTAAATGCACAAACATCCTATTCAGCTTCTTGGGGGGAGGGGGCTACTCATCCTTACTGCTCAAACCCTGGCAGGGGAGCTGCCCAGGGGGTGACCTAACTTACCATCAACATTCTAACTGAAGTCTGTGGCTGGCCTCCACACCATTACTCCACACTCTGCCTCCCACTTCCCTAATCACCCCCAAAGGTACAAAACTCTTCAGTCAGCTCATTTCACCTACAATCTCATCTCTGTCCACTTAGCTCTGGCTCTTCCTCCCCTTCCTGATCTCATTTGGAACACTTTCTCCTCTGCCCTCAAGGACCTAAGTCTTTTGCGAAAACACGCTACATGCTCAGCCTTTCCCTAGAATGTTCTCTCCACTGCCTTGCCTAACTGAAACCTGGTTTTTTCCTGACAACCCTCACAAGTTGAAGTTGCTCATTTTCTTTTCCTTTCCCCCAGCACCAAACATGCTTTTCCTCCAGTTCACCCAAGCTGAGAAACCTCACAGTCATCTTGACCCCACATCCTCTCTTCTTCTCTTCCTCCCACTTCTTCCTTTTCCCTTTCGCCTTCTCTTTCAAGAGTCACCAAATCCTGCTGATTTTATCACTGAAACATCTCTTATATTTTACCCCTTATCACCATTTTCACTGCCTCAGTGAAAGCCTTTGTTCTCTCTCTCTCTGGAACTCTATATATTTTAACTAGTTATCTGGCCTCTGGTCATCCAACATCCTGTCCAGGCTAAATATTGTTGCCAGTGCACTTCCCGCTGAGTACCGAGTGCATCCCAGGTACTGGGAATAGAGATGAATACACAGCTTCTGACTTCTTGGCTCATATCCAAAATGAGTAAAAAATATTGTCCCCTCCCCCATTGTATTCTGATAGACCCTTCCAGAATACTTTCACACACACACACACACACACACACACACACACACACACACACACACACAGATCTTTTTTTTTAACCTTTATGCTTCACTTATACATCAGACACTTTCCATCATTACCTTCTTTAATCGTCACAAGACCTCAACTCCAAAGGTTGGTACAATTACTTATCCCCATCGCACAGATGAGGAAAATGAGATCTAGTTACTTGCCTCAGTTCACAAAGCAAGCATGTGACAAAGATCAGATTCAAGCCCAAGTCTGGCTCTTGAGCCTGTACTGAGACTTCCACCTTTTACATAGGACATTGAGACCTTGGAATAGAGCCCAAACAGGATGATCAAAATGGTGAAGCATCTTAGAACCAAGTCATGTGAGGAATAAAGGAAAGACATGAAGGCTCTTTGGCTTTCTGAGGAGTGAATTTAAAAATGACATACATGGTGGCTGTTTCCAAATATTTGAAGGATTGTCATGTAAAAGAGGAAGCACACATTATTCTGTGTGGCTGCAAACAGCAGAGGTAGGCTAGCCATTGGTGGAACTTAAAGAGTAAATTTCAGCTCAAGATGCTTTTCTTACACAGCCCTCTAAAAAGCAGGGAATACGTGTAAGGGAAATTCCTGCCTGGAGTGGGCAAGTGGTCTTATCACCATCTCCGTGCACATCAGCATCATCTTGGGTAGTTTTTAAAAATACAGATGCCTGGTCCCACCCTAGACTTATCAAAACAGAATCTTGGGGGTGGAGACCTTATTGCAAGAATTACAAACGAGGCAAGTCTCTAAGAAGGTTTACTCAAATCCTCAAAAGAAGAATAAGAATGCTAACCAACATACAAAAAACTGTTCAACTTCAAGAATTCTCAAAGAAATGCAAATTAGAACCATGATGCACCATTTATTATCTCGTATCAGATTGCACAGATTAAAGAATATTAATAACCAGTGTTGGCATGGGAGAGAAAAAATGAACACTCGTATATTCTGCTGGTGAAAGAGTAAATGGCGGGCCAGCTGAGTGGCTCAGCTGGTTAAGCGCTTGCTTGGGAGCACTAGCTCTGAGCAGCAGGGCTACAGTTCGGATCCCACATTGAGGGCCAGTGACACTGCGCCCTCTACAGCGAAGATGATGAACAACAGCTCAACCTAGAGCTGGGATGCTGTGAGTCGCCAGCGAGGCGTAGAATGCAGTGGGGCTGCCGTGGGCTAGGTAAGTGGCTGGCAGCCAGCATGAGCAGCCAGCAGCGGGTGAGAGCTGCCGTGAGTGGCTGTGAGCAGCCTACCAATGACCAGCGACCGATTGCCTCACCCGGGAAGAGCGCAATGATAATACCAACATGGGCCAGTGAAGCAACGTCCTCCAAAACTAGACTGAAGAACAAAACAGCAATTTGTCTACCTGTCCGTTCCCCTTCCCCGATTTGCCAATGCTGTTCCCCTCCCCAAATTCCCCAATAAAATATTTTTAAAAAAAAGAGTAAGGGCCAGTCGAGTGGCTCAGTTGGTTAAGAGCTCGCTCAAGAGTTTGAGCTCTGAGCAGCAGCGGTTCGAGTCCAGCCCGAGCTGAGCAGCCACTGAGCTGCCAATAGGTAGCAGGATGGCTCAGCTAAAAAAAAAAAAAAAAAAAAGAGTAAATAGCAACAATTTTCTGCAGAGCGATTTAACAGTATGTTTAAGAAGAATTTTTAACACTAAAAATTGGTCTAATGTATGAGCAAGCAATTCCAATGCCAATAACTTATCTGAGAGGGACAGTCTAGCAAGTTTGAAAATGCCTGCTCAGAGATGTTCATCCACTTAATGTTTATACCAGCACTGTCCAAAAGAACCTTCTGCAATGATGGAATGTTCCGTGTCTGTGCTGTCCTATATGGTAGCCAGTAGTGGTTATCGAGCACTTGAACTGTGGCTAGTGCAATTTAAGAGCTGTTTTTTTTAAATTAATTTAAATTTAAATGTAAATAGACACAGGTGTCTAGTAGGTACTGTACTGGATGGCTCATGTTTGTAACAGCACAAAATTTAAAATGACCAAAATATCAAATAAAGATTTAGTACACCCATAGTGGAATTTTGGCAGTCGTTAAACATGATTGTGTAGATTTATATTTACTGATGTGAAGAAATGTTCACAAGATATTGGCAAGTGACAAAATTAAGTTGATATGATGTATTTATTAAATCCATGTTTTCATACATAAACACACACACGAGACAGAATATATATATAAACATTAGAATATTAAAAGTTCCGAGTGATGAGTGATTATTCTTTTCTGTTTTTCTAACAATAAGCATGTGCTTATTACATAACAAAGCAATTAACGTTTCCAAAAGAAGGCTTACTGATATTCAGAATAGGAAGAGAAACAATCCAGAGAATGTAACATGTTCATCTTAGAAAACAAATTCTATTTGGTGCTTCAGGAAGACTCCAGTGAGGCCTCTAGTTTCACAGCACTCTCCACTGAGCTTTTGGACAGATACTCCAGGAGTGGCTTGCTACGGACCCTCCCAACCTGGAAAAGCCCACAGGTATAATGAGACTATTCCATGTTTAGGCGCCAAAACTCCAGGTAACTCTCCTGACTCAGTTCATTCAGATCCAAGCTAAGTCTCTGAACTGGAAACGCTTGGTCAAAAAGCCCACTGAAACAGGCTTTATTCTACTGTGTCAGTTGTTTTGTTCTATATTAAGTACTTTCCACAAGTTCCCCTGGGAAGAGGGAGCAGGGGAGCAGATTCGTTTTCAAGCCTTCCCTAAATTCCAACCTAACAAACATTCCATGCAAAGGTAGTTGTGTGTGCTGGGTGGCGGGAGTCGACAGCTGCACACACTTTGTAGCCAGTTCAGCTTTGGGGGAGTTTTTCCTCTACTTGCAGTTAGATGAAATCTGGCTGCTGCCAGTCAGGGGACGCTGCACGCATTACCTTGCCTCAAGGGGTTACAACCTGTAATATCTAGCAACTCTTTCCTGACCCTTTGGGGCACACGGAATTGAGAGTAAATTCAGCAGCAGCAAGCAAACAGTATTTCAATGCCTCCTCGGTGACTTTCCCAGGCACAATGACTCCTCTTAAGGAGAGTCAGAATACAACAGGTTTATCAAATGCCTTTATTCCCCGAGACACAAATTAGCTATAGCCTGAATTACAACAAAAACAGCATTAAAACTCTGCCTTTAAAACATGTATGTATGTAAACAATTCTCAGTTAACCACATTCACTGTCAGGTTATAATATTCCTCCCCAAGCCTCTCTTGAGAAATCTCTGCCAATGGTTAATTCTCTAATTATCCCTTTCCCTGGGTTAAAACTAATCTTCATAAAAATGCTGACCTTCCAGGAAAATGAAGCAGCAAAACATTCTATATCTGCTTCATTATATAGTTAATAGATTTGTGGAAGTCCTAATAACTGAATGAAGGTCTCAATACACAACTGCATGCTGTACAGAGGGTGCCAAAAAATGTATACACATTTTAAGAAAGGAAAAAACTGTATTAATATATACCTATCACAAAAGATGGATACAAGTCACTTTTGACTTCCGCAATTACAAGAGTTGCTCAAAAGTGGTTACCATCAGCGTCCAGACACTTCTGATTATGGTGAACTACTGCTTGAGCAACATTGACCAAAATGTTAACATCTCTTAAAATGTGTATACCTTTTTTTGCCGCCGCCCCCCCCACACACACACATATAGCTCATGCCTTCTGAATTTTTCGAACAGCAAGCAAAACTAAATGATGTTAGTGAAGGGACTCAAAGTTTTGCCATCCTGAAGCTGCCTTTTGGGGATATCGATTTTAAGAAACAAGACTCAGAAAGAACCTCTGACCCTCCCCCCTCTCCTGCTCAAGAGATTCAGACAGAAAAATCTGCTTCTGGAAGGAAATCTTATATAGAATGTTCATCTTAGCCTGATTTGAATTAAGTATGGTAAATATCAGGGTTTCAGGCAGGAGCCTGTTAGCAAGAATTTTCCTGCCTTGTATGTTCCGCTCTTCCTCAAGTGCCTGTAAATCACCCATTCTCACTCCTGAAATCTAACATCTTTCTCCCCCCTTTCTCCTTGGCCCAAAATGTCATATATACCTAAGGTTGCCTCACTGTCTTTGGAATTTTCATGGGTATGTGAATTTCCTATAAGCATTCACTAAAATTTGATTTTCTCCTGTTAATATGTCTCTTGTTAATTTGATGATTAGCCCAGCCAAAAGAACTTAAAAGGTAGGAGAAAAAAATATTTTTTTAGCCCCCACATTAGCAACATGCTAACAAAGGTATAATTGTAAAAACAAACAAAAAAGCACACATCTAAACAGGAAATACTGAATATCTGCCCAGCTTGGTGGGTTTTCCAAGTTCTAGGGAGACATACTCACACAGCCACACAGCAGAGGCAAGCTTGACCTGCTGTGGTAACGAATCCATCTTGAAGCCCTAGAGCGAGCGTCACAGATTTATAGCAGCAAGTGTACATCCTATTTCAGGTGTCCCTAATAAACACTTTAGGGCTTAAATCTGAAAAGAATCAGAAGTTATAGAGGCAGCTGCAATGTGGCCCACTAACTCTCCAGCAACCGATGGCTTTGCTAACTTTGGTTAACAGCTCTGTGTGTCAGGAAAGCAGGAACTAAGAAAGAGCCATTTAAGAGGAGAATACACTCCATTTAAGACTGTTTCCTTAGTTCTTAATTGACTGCTTAAAATAGCACTCACTAAGGTTCTAAGAACAATCTAAAATTGACTTGTGTACATAGTCTGGGTGTTTTATTGACCAACACACAATGTTAATATTTTGGTGCTGAGGGTGGTGGGTCAA
Source organism: Hipposideros armiger (assembly GCF_001890085.2). NCBI lineage: Eukaryota > Metazoa > Chordata > Mammalia > Chiroptera > Hipposideridae > Hipposideros > Hipposideros armiger. The sequence continues at coordinate 87,595 of NW_017731858.1, read as the reverse complement.
GCGCTGGTCAAATTCCAGTGGAGGTTCCTGAGTCCCATTTAGTCTTCTTTTGAGACCATCTGTCCACTTTGCAGGCTCCCTACACAAGATGTGGTAAGCCAGCCATCCCTGCTAAAGCAAGGTTTTCTTCCTGAACTTAGGAAAGTGTTTCTTGGGCTAGGTAGATGGAATCACTTGCTAACAATCACCCAAGAGAGAGCCCTGGTATAAATTCCATACACACAGTTTTCCTTCCTGTGTTAACTGGCTGTGATGACAATGGAGGTTCCAACCTGACCTAACAGGACTTCAGTATAAAATCGGAGAGGCAAAGAATAAACCAAGGCCACTAAAAGAACTCTGAAGGCCTGGGCTTTGCTCTGCTAAACAGCAGGATTAAACTTCCAAGGGTCTGGTCACGACAGAGGGATTTCTTTAGTTACTTGGCTTAGCACAGTTGTAGCTATTAGGGATCAGATATTTATCTCAAAGGTACATATTTTACCTTTGATCCCTCTCCAGAACCCACACTGTCAACATTTTCCCGTTAGGATCAAGCCCCTGGCCTCCCTTTAATGTGGCTTTTATTGCGGATTCTACAAGATCAACAGAAAAATACAAGGAAAAGCTATGAAATTCCTTTCTGATAAGTCGTTTTAACAAAAAGATTGCCCGCTCTTAAATGGTGAAATTTAAACACAGCAGGTGACAAGGTAAGATAAAGGGAGTGGAGAGAAACAAAAAACCACAAAAAAAACCAAAATAAACAAAGTAACAACGCTCGTTAACCAGTCTATTGCCAGGAAATTGGCAACGAGGGTCTTCAAAACAGAAGGGGCAAGTGCCAGTTAGTACCCATCCGCAGTCAGACAATCCGGATGAAGCTAAGGGTGCGATGGGAGGGTTCCCAGGGGCGTCAGCGCGCTTTCCAAGCCTCATCCCCTAGCCCTGAACCGTGGGACACTCACCCCAGGTTCTCCATCCCTGTGCTGGTACACCCCATCTTCCCCGGAAAACCTACAGGGTCCCCATTCCTTGCCTCTGGAGCGCTCCCGGTTCCCAGGGGACACCCTCGCCCTGCGGCGGCCAACCCCACGCCCACTCGCCCCGGAACCTCGTTTCCAATCCCTTTCCTCCGCGGCAGCAGCAGCAGCACCCCTTCAACACCCATCACCACCCTCTCCCCAGTAGCAGGAGGAAGTCGCTCTGCTTCCTCTGTTCTCACCGCCCGCCGGAGCTTGGGCGCCCGGGGTTTTTTGGGTGGGGTTCTTTTCTGTGTACACTGTGTGTGCGCGCATGAGTGTGTATGTGCAAAACGCTCATCGCATCCTTCCGCCCAGGCTGCCTCAGGTGGCGGCAGGAGGGAATGGGGATCTCGTCGCGCCTGGTCCCCAACACCCTTTGTGCTGGGTCTAGGGCAGCGCGGAGTCCACTCCCCAGCTCACACCCTTGGCTCGTGCTGGGGGTCCGAGTCCCCGAGGGCCCGCGGCTGTCCAGCCGAGCACACGCCCCGCCACGCCCGGCAGCCGCAGCGCTGTCAGCCGGGACTCGGACCCGGCGGCCGGTGCGCAAACTGACTGAACCCGACACCGAGAACGCGGAGCGCACCGGCCGCCGACTTGAGCGCCGTCCCTATCCCGGCCCTCGCGCGCAGGAAGCCACCCCGTCGCTCTCCCCCCAAACGCGTTCCCCGAGATGTCCCGAGCCCCGGCCACTCACCAGCACCACGGAGCTCCGCACGGCCTCCGACACGCTCTGCCGGAGCTCAGCCGCTGTGCCGGGTTTGCTGAGCCGCTTGGTGAATTTGCGCACTTCGGCCATGGCCGCGGGCGCAGGTCTCGGCGGGCGTGCTCACTGCCCCGGGCCGAGCCGGCCGCGGCCGCTGCCGATCCCTCTGTTAACCCGCCGGCCGGCCGGCCACAACGCTGCGCGGCGCTCGCCGCACCTCCCTCCCTCCCGCGGCTCCTCCCTCGATCTCTGCTTTCCTCCTGTGCTCGCTCGCTGTCCTGCCCCACGGCGGCGGCGGCCGCTCCCTCCGCTTGAGAGCCGGAGCCGTGCGCGCTACCAGCCCAAGGAGGAGGGCGTGTCTGGGAGGAAGGGTGTACGGACGGGGAAGGAGAAGTGGGGGGGAGGGCGAGGTCACGAGGGAAGGGAAGGGAAGTGGCAACCGCTCGGGCTCCGCCCGCAGCTGATGTTGCTGGTGCAGCCGCATCCGGGAGGGGAGGTCTGGCTGCTGCATTTTTCTCCTGGGGGGGGAGGGGCGGAATAAAGAAAAGTCTCTAAGTGTGGGGCGTGTTCCACCCCAGGGCTTCCTTGCCGCCCGAGTCTGCGGTGCCCCCAGGGCTAGGGACTCGCGCGTGCCAGCACCCCGCAAGCCCCCAGGATCCAGGCTTCCAAGGGCTGGAAAACAACGTGGAGCGGCGCCTATTGTGTGCTCCGCGGGGGAGGGGTCGCGCCCTCGTCCAAGGACGGAGAGCGCTTTTCTGGACGGAGAAGCTCGCCTGGGTCTTCTCCCCGCCCACAGCGTTTTCTCACTCAGTCGGTCCTCCTCACGGAGGCCACCCCGGGAGGAGCAGGCTGTAAGAAGTGGAAACTTGCTGTGGTAAAACCCCACCACCACCACGAGCGGGAGAGCTGATGGTGGTGCCTGAGCCTGTGGCAGGTTGTCTAGTTAAGCAGTGACTGCGCTCCCAGAGTAGGGGGGTGGCATTACGAAGGCCATTGCCTGCGTTCTGGAAGACTTACAGTGTTCTAGAAGCTTTTACATGTGCCCTGATATCACCTCTCCATTTCCTACTTTCCTTATCCTCTTCACCTTCCAAGAAATTCTTTTCCAAGAATCAAAGAACATCTTCTAACTAGATGTAAAATAAACATTCTTAAGGCACAAATAAGGATGGGAATCTTGAAGTACTAGTGGCTCTGTAAAACCTCCCCAAGTGCAAAGTGAGAGAGGCTTCACTGGTTGTGGCAATTTCTGTCTGGTTACTACATTTTTTTGAGAGTATGAAAATGGCCCATAATTTCTGGGGAACCATGCAGCCTTTCTAAGAGAATTCCTACCACTGCCAGAAGGCACTCCCCTACCGCACCCCACCCCACCCCACCATTTTCCCAACTTCAAAAGCCAAACAGCCACACCTACATGTGAGACTTTGTTATGCAAACCCAGTAAAGGCCAAGTCTCTTAGCAGCAAGCAGGTCTATTTCAGCAGCCATCACAATAGTCCTGATAAAGCACATATGGAGGGTCCTAGAGGGCCTGGGACCTGGAAGTCCTCTAAAGGCAGAGGCCTTGTATCACCAGCCTTTGCTTTACAATGTGTGTGTGTGTGTGTGTGTGTGTATGTGTGTAAAATTTGTTAATTGTTGGATGTAGGTGAATCAGCATGAATTAATGCCTTCCATTTCATGAATGCCTGTATGGCTCACGCTGTTGGTTAACCTCCACAACAGCCATAACACATTTTCCTTGCTAAAAGAGCCCAGACATGCTTCAGGCATAGGACAGAGCCATAGGGCTTAGGAAAGGCAGGCCCAGCTCAAGATGATGAATGATGATTGGTTTAAAAAAATCATGATAATTTCGCTCTCCTTTACTACTGGGATGGTCTTAACTCCCACTCAGTTTGGGCCAATGGAATGTAAAAAGGAAGTGTGGGAGGAGGGCTCCTGATAGACTTTTCACTTTGATAAAAAGGAAACCTCTGCTCCCCCTGTCTTCCTAAGAGGGGTGTTTTCTTGCGATGCATCTGCCCTTGGCAGCAATTTTGCAACCAGGAGAAGATCATCTCAGAGAAGCCAATCCAGAATCTGGACAACATTGAACTGTTGAAACTACCCTAGTACTACCTACCTCTGAGTTCCTTTCTATGTGATACAAGTAAACCATTTTGGTTTATGCAACTTTTAGTTGAATATCCTGTTACTTTAAACCTAAAGCATCCTTACTACTACATACTCTAGGAGGTCAGACAATTACATTTGCGAGCTCATCCTAGAAAAAGTGCTACGTAACTCATTGCTGAATATCACTATGGTCACCTTCGAAGTACTCCCCTTGGGAAGCTATGCACCAACGCCAGTGCCTAATCCACCCTTCAAAGCAATTTTGGAACTCTTTTCTTCTGGAATGGCCATCAGAGCTGATGTCATATTACCCTTGATGTCCTGAATATCATCAAAATGTCTTCCTTTCAATATTTCCTTTATCTTTGGGTAAAGAAAGAAGTCATTGAGGGCCAGGTCAGGTGAAGTAGGGAGGGTGTTCTAATACAGTTATTTGTTTACTGGCTCAAAACTCCCTCACAGATAGTGCTGTGTGAGCTGGTGCATTGTCGTGATGCAAGAGCCAAGAATTGTTGGCAAAAAGTGCAGGTCATCTAACGTTTTCACGCAGCCTTTTTAGCATTTCCAAATAGTAAACTTGGTGAACTGTTTGTCCAGTTGGTACAAATTCATAATGAATAATCCCTTTGATATCAAAGAAAGGTTAGCAACATTGTTGCAACAGTTCGTGAATTTACTTGTCAGTAAGTCTAGAGTTCAGGGAAGAGATATGAGCTGGAGAAGTAAATTTCCAATTGTCAGTATATAGATCTGTACTGTCTAATACAGTAGCCACTAGCCACATGTGGCTGTGAAACATTTGGAATGAGGCTAGTCTGAGTTGAGATGTGTTATAACAGTGAAATACACACCAGATTTCAAAGACTTAATACAGAAAAAGAAAGGGAAATATCACATTAATAATTATCACATGTTGAAATTATAATATTTTGGATATATTGGGTTAAAGAAAATACATTAAAATTAATTTCACCTGATTCTTTTGACTTTTTTTTTTAAGATTTTTATTGGGGAATTGGGGGATGGGAACAGCGCTGGGGAATTGGGGGAAGGGGAACAGACAAGTCGCTGTCGTTTTGTTCTTCAGTTTAGTTGTGGAGGACGTCGCTTCACTGGCCCAACTTGGCACCATCATTGCACTCTTCCTGGGTGAGGCAAATCAGTCGCCGGCTTCTGGACAGCCGCTCTTTTGACTTTTTGAACATGGCTACTATTGGGTTGTCAGAAAAGCCATGACGTATTTTGTCTACCTTTTTCAAAGGTCATTTATTTATATAAAGAACAAACATCAATCAATGATATATTGCCCATTTTGTTCGATAACTTTTGACATCTTTCAGTGAGCTTCATAATTCCACTTTCATAGAAGGACCTGTCTTTATTTGCAAAAAACTGAACAAGGTGCTGATTGCCAGCCTCATCTGAATTGAATGTTCACCACGCAGGACTTTTGAAGAGAGTGAGACAAGTGGAATTCTGATGGCACAAGGTCAGGAGAGTATGGTAGGCGTGGCAACACATCCCATCCAAGCTCCAATAGTTTGGGGCGGGTGATCAAACTTGTGTGTGGTCTCGTGTTGTTGCGATGGAACACAACTCCTTTATGATTAACAAGCTCTGGACGTTTCTGGATGATGGATTCATTCAAACTGTCCAATTGCTGACAGGCATTCTAATTGATTGTTTGGTTCCTTGGTAGGCACTCAAAAAACACAACACCTTTAAAATCCCACCACACTGAGAGCATAACCTTCCTCTGATGAATGTCTGCTTTCGATGTCATTTGAGGCGAATAATCACGTTGGGACCAAGACTGCTTGCGCACCACATTGTTGAAAACAATCCACTTCTCATCACCAGTTATCAGTCGCTTCAAAAAAGGATCATTTTCCTCATGTTTAATGAGCATATTGCAGATGTTTACATGCGCTATCAAATGAAGTTATTTGAGTTCATGCAGAACCCAAATATTGACCTTGCTTATGTATCCCAGCTTCTTCAGGTGGTCGTGAATGCTTGAATGATGGATGCTCAATGTTTCTGCAATCTCTCGTGTCGTGTAACATGGGTTTGACTGATCAATGCCTTTATTTTGCCATCATCAACTTCAATGGACCTCCCTGACCGAGGAGCGTCGTTGAGATCAAAATCACCAGCATGGAATTTTGCGAAACATTGTTGGCAATGACGTTCTTGTAGAGCATCGTCACCATAAACCTTATGCAACTTTTCACAAGCTTGACGCACGTTCTTCCCTTTATGAAAGTAAAACAGTAAAATATGGCAAAAATGCACAGTTTGGTCTTCCATCTTCAACTTATAAAATCTCCAAAACTCATCCAAATTGCTCAATTTTTTTTTACAATGAAGCTAGAACTGTCAGCTGTCAAATGACATAGTAATAACATAGATGCGAATGACTCTAGGACTTCCAAAAATGAACTAGTGCCATCTGTCGCAAACATGCGCCACGACTTTTCCTACAACCCAATAGAAGATTTAAAATGACACATCTGGTTCACATTATATTTCTATTGGATAGTGCTTGTACAGATAGTATACAGAGCCATGAACACTGGATAAGATCGTCAAGGGAGTGAGAGCAGTAGCTAGAGAAGAGGTCCAAAGATTGAGCCTTCAGGCCTTCAGGCATGCCAGCATTGACTAAATAAATAAACACACACCTACACACACACACACTCAACTTTACAGAGCTAGAATTGTAAATAATAAAGCACACTCTTTATACAGATATATGTATGTGTGTATATCCATGTAACTACCTCCTTACTATGTTTCACTTTAATTGCAACTTAAAATGAAGAAACCATTTTGCATAAATATAATTGGAGCAAAAGGAGGGACACAAACACTCTGTTTTACAATATTTAGGTACTCTTTAATGCAGCAGTTTCAGAAATCATTATTATTTCACTCTAGTTGTTTACATCTACTTGTAATTATTCTAACTCTGTGTTAGATTTAGGTTCAGTTTGAGCGCTGTAAGACTCTGATTTTTGTTTATTTGTTTGTTTGTTCATAACTTTTCGTTCAACCAAAATATCCCGGGAAGTGAGGAAAATGAGTTTATATCGCTCAAGGCCACTTGCAGACTGCTGAACAGACTGTCCCTACACATCTCCAGGGGCTGCCATTCACGTAGTCTTGGTGCTGTCAGGAATTGCTCGGTGTGGCTGACCTGGTGGTACATATGTTTAATATGCGATTCTGAATGTCACAGAAACTGCAGTCACTGAGGGGCACAATATATTTCAGTATGATGTTTAATTGGTAAATATTGCCTATGAATTAATCCCCTATGATGTTTTCATTCCCCTGGTAATTTTTTATGGACTTTCAGTAGATGTTGGGCACAGCAAACCATTTTAAAAGGTAGGTTATCAAATCATAAGAACAATTATAGGAATATGTTCCCTTAGACATCATCCTTCCCAACACTCTCTGGCTTCCTTGGTAGTCTTTTTTTTGCCACCAAACCAGCACACAAAAGCAGTTTAACAGGGTTTGATTAACTTTGGACTTTTAACGAAATTTCTGAAAACACACAGTATTATATTGGTACAGTTTTACAAACCCAACTTCTCTCTTTACTTTTCATTATGGAAAATTTCATATGCTGTACAACATACACAAAAGTAGAAAGGATAATATAATGAAATCCTCATGTACCCATCACCCAGCTTCAATAATTATTGGCTTTTTGCCAGTCTTGTTTCATCTACCATCGCCATTTTTTTTGCTGTAGTATTTTTTTATTCAGCTAAAATTCATATAACATACAGTTAATTGTTTTTAAATTTAAAAATTAATTGTGATAAAAAGACATAAAATTTACTTAACCATTTTAAGTGTACTGTTCAATAATGTTAACTGCATTCATATTGTTGTATAATAGATTTCCAGAACTTCTTCATCTAGCAAAACTGAAATTCTGTACCCATAGAACAACTCCCAATTTCCTCCTCCCCCCAGCCCCTGACACCTACCTTTCTACTTTCTGTTCCCATAATTTTGACCACTCTAGATATCTCATATAAGTGGAATCATGTAGTAGTTGTCGTTTTCTGACTGGCTCATTTCACTAGCATAATGTCCTCAAGGTTCATCCATGTTACGGAATGTGACAGGAATTCCTTCTTTTATAAGGTTGAAAAATATTCTACAGTTAATCATTTTTAAATTTACAGTTTGGTACATTCAAAATGCTGTGCAACCACCACCCTGTCTAGTTTCATAACTTTTTTATAATCCCAGAACAGTGTATACCTATTAAGTAATTACTCCCCATTTCTCCCTCCACAAACGCCTGGCAACCACTAGTCTGCTTTCAGTCTCTATGGATTTGCCTTTTTTGGGTATTTCATATATAAAAACAATCATATATTATGTGACGTTTTTGTGGGTGGCTTCTTTCATTTAGCATAATGTTTTCAAGATTCATCCAAGTTGTAACATATATCAGTACTTCATTCCTTTTTATGACTGAAAATATTTTATTATATGACCATACCACAATTTGTTTATCCATTGATCTACTAATGGACATTTTGGCTGTTTTTGCCTTTGACTATTGTGAGTAATGGTGCTATAAACATTCATGTACATATTTCTGTATGGACATATGCTTTTAGTTCTCTTGGATATATACTTAGGATTGGAATTGCTTGATAATATGGTAATTCTATCTTTAACTTTTTGAGGAATCGCCAAAATGGTTTTTCCATAGCAGCTGCACCATTTTACATGCCCATCAGCAAAGTATGAAGATTCCAATTTCTTCACATTCTGACCAACACTTTTCTCTCCCTCTCTCTCTCTCTCTCTCTCTCTCTCTCTCTCTCTCTCTCTCTCTCTCTCTCTCTCTCTCTCTCTNTCTTCCTATCCATGAGCATGGTATGTGTTTCCATTTATTTGTATCTTCTTTAATTTATCTCTTCAGTGTCTCAGAATTTTCTCAGTACAGGTTTTTTTCATCTTTGGTTAAATTTATTCCTAAGTATTTTATTTTTTTAAGCAATTGTAAATGGGATTCTTTTCTTTTTTTTTTAAATTAAAGTTTGTTGTGGGGAATGGTTAGTAAAGTTACATAGGAATTGTTTTCTTAATTTCTTCTGATAGTTTGTTATTGGTGTATAAAACTGCAACTGATTTCTGAATATTAATTTTGTATCCTGCTACTTTGCTAAATTCATTTATTGGTTCTAATCATTTTTTTGGTGGAGTCTTTGGGGTTCTCTCTATATAGTATCATCTCATCTGCATATGACAATTTTACTCATTCCTTTCCAATGTGAATGACTTTTACTCCTTTTTCTTGTCTGACTGCTGCGGCTAGAACTTCTAGAACTATGTTGAATAAAAGTGGTGAAAGTGGGCAACTTTGTCTTGTTCCTGACCTTAAAGGGAATGGTTTTAGCTTTTTCCCATTGAATATGATGTTAGCTGTGGGTTTATTATATATGGCCTTTATTATGTTGAGATATGATCCCTCTATTCCCACTTTGCTAAGAGTTTTTATAATAAATCGCTGCTGGGTTTTGTCAAATGCTTTTTCAGCATCTATTGCTATGACCATATGATTTTTATTTTTCATTTTGTTAATGTGGTGTGTCATGTTAATTGATTGCCGGATACTGAACCAACCTTGCATACCAGGAATGAATCCCACTTGACTGTGGTGTATGATCTGTTTAATGTATTGCTGAATTCTGTTTGCTAATATTTTGTTGAGGGTTTTTGTGTATATAATCATTAGGAATATCGGCCTATAGTTTTCGGTTTTTTTAATGTCTTTGTTTGGTTTTGGGATCAGGGTGATAATGGCATCGTAAAAAGGGTTTGGGAGGCTTCCNTCTCTCTCTCTCATTTTGATTATAGCCATCCTAGTGGGTGGGAAAGTGGTATCTCATCATGGTTTTGATTTGCATTTCTTTAAAGACCATTGATGTTGAGCATCTTTTCATGTGCTAGTTGGCCATTTGTCTGTCTTTGGAGAAATGTCTATTCAAGTCCTTTACCTATTTTTCAGTAGGGTTCTTGGCCTTTTTCTTGTTGAGTTGTAAGAGTTCTTTATGTATTCTGGATATGTAACTCTTACTGGATATATAATTTGCAAATATTTTCCTCATTCTGTGGATTGTCCCTTCACCTTCATAATAATGTACTTTGATGCACAAAAGTTGTGTTTTTTTTAATTTCGATTAAGTCTTATTTATCTATTTTTTCTTTGGGGCTCATGGTTTTGGTGTCAAATCTAAGAATTCATTCCCAAATCTGAGGTCATAAAGATATACCACCATCGGGGCAGCCAGTTAGCTCAGTTGGTTAGAGCACAGTGCTCATAACTACAAGGTTGCCGGTTCGATCCCCACACCCTCCACAACTAGACTGAAACAACTACTTGACTTGGAGCTGATGGGTTCTGGAAAAACACACTGTCTCCCCCTTCACCCCTCAAAAAAAGATATACCACTATGTTTTCTTGTAAGAGTTTTATAGTTTTAGCTCTTATAATTAGATCACTGATCCATTTGGGGTTAATTTTTCTACATAGCATGAGATAGGGGTCAAACTTCATTCTTTTGCGTGTGTAAATCTAAATCTAAATCCAGGACTGTTTGGTGAAGGCACAAAATGTGATAACAAAATATGATGAATATTTAAATAAAAAAAATTTATTACAGAAAAGACACATTGCCATTAATCCCCCTCAAGACACTCCCCCTCACTTCAAACACACTCATCCATGGAGCATTGTCATGATAGAGGATGGTTTACGACACACTTTAAAATATACCTTCTCTCTCTCTTGGGCCGGCCGAGTGGCCCAGTTGGTTAAGAGCTCGCTCAAGAGTTTGAGCTCTGAGCAACAGCGGTTCGAGTCCAGCCCGAGCTGAGCAGCCGCTAAGCTGCCAACAGGTGGCAGGATGGCTCAGCTAAAAACAAAACAAAACAAAAATAAATAAATAAAATATACCTTCTCTCAACTGTAGCTCACACGCTACTGACTGCGCCGAACAAGTTGAAATTTGTCACACACTGTTACTAAGGTTCGACGTGCCACTTCCCATATTGAAGATCTCTGCCTTTCCGTTGGATGGCACTTGGCAGCAGCATTCACTGTATTTTGTGATCACAACAGAAAGGCTCTGTGTCACACATTACTTCTGATACGGCACTTTCTGTCAAATAAAAACATTACTGTGTGACCTCATCCACCTTATTCAGCAGATCTGGCACCATGCAACTTTTGGCTCTTCTCCAAAGTCAAAATGACCATGAAAGGTAAATGTTTTGAATTGATTCAGGACATCGAGGCAGGCAGGACAGCACAATAAAGATATTCATGAAAGAGAACTTCCAGAACTGCTTCAGAAAGGGTCAAGAATGATGGGGTAAGTGTGTTCAAAGTGACGGGTAGTATTTTGAGGGGGATTAATGGCAATGTGTCTTTTACTGTAGTAGTTTTTAAAAAAAAATTAACATTCATCATATCTTTTGATCACACCTTGGTACAGTCTCAGGAATGAGCATGGAGCCTGTACAATGGCCAAATGAGATGGTCTTTGCATACCATTAGTGTGACATATGCTTCGATGGCTCTCAAGGCTCTGCAGAAATTGCCTACTTCTCCAACTCCACTTCATACCACTCCTCTTCTTTCAGTGCTCCAGCCACACTAGCCTTTTTTTCTGGCTTCAAACACCCTAAGTTTGCTCCCATCCTTAGGCCTGTGTACCTGTTATTCCTTCTGCCTGGAGTGCTCTACCTCCTGATGTCTGCTGACTGCTTCTTTTCCTTCAAGATTCAGCTCAAGTTTCACCTCCTCAAAGAAGCCTTCCTTGACAATCTATTTTAAATTAGGTCTCCAACTCCAGTTAGTCTTTATCATATAACTTAATTCTCCACATAACACTTATCTTTCTGAAATTAACATGTTCATTTGTTTTCAATAGAATGTAAGGTCCACCAGAAAAGGGACCTTGACTATTTTGTTCAACCCTGTGTACTTTCAGTGGCTACAATACGAGGTCTGACAATTAAGTTCGCGAACTTGTTGCAATGATGTTGCTAACCTTTTTTTGATATCACAGGCATTATTCATTATGAATTTGTACCAACCGGACAAACAGTTCACCAAGTTTACTATTTGAAGTGCTGAAAAGGCTGTGTGAAAACATTAGACGACCTGAACTTTTTGCCAAAAATTCATGGCTCTTGCATCACGACAATGCACCAGCTCACACAGCACTGTCTGAGGGAGTTTTGAGCCAGTAAACAAATAACTGTATCAGAACACCCACCCTACTCACCTGATCTGGCCCCCAATGACTTCTTTCTTTACTCGAAGATAAAGGAAATATTGAAAGGAAGACATTTTGATGACATTCAGGACATCAAGGGTAATATGACGTCAGCTCTGATGGCCATTCTAGAAAAAGAGTTCCAAAATTGCTTTGAAGGGTGGACTAGGTGCTGGCATCAGTACATAGCTTCCCAAGGGGAGTACTTCGAAGGTGACCATAGTGATATTCAGCAATGAGGTATGTAGCACTTTTTCTAGGATGAGTGAGTTCGCGAACTTAATTGTCAGGCCTCATATGTATAACATCCAAGTGTCTACTCAACTGCCCTGCCTGGATTTAGTATGGGCATCTGTAATTTAATATGTCCAAAACAAAGCTTCTCATCTTTCCCCAAAATCATTTCAAAGGTTTATACATCTCAGTTCATGGCAATTCCATTTTTCCAGTTGTTCAGATCCAAAGCCTTGGAGCCATCCTAGACGCCTCTCTTTCTCTCATACCCTACATCCAGTTCATCAACAAATGTGGCTCGACTTTCAAACTATAAGACCATTTCTCACCACCTCCATTGCCAATATTCTGATCCAAAGCACCGTCAGCTCTTGCTTAGGTAATGCATCAGCTTCCTGCATGGTCTCCTTGCTTGCAACCTTGGCCCCTTCGGTTTGTTCACAACACAGCAGCAAGAGTGGTCCTGTTAAAATGAAAGTCAGCTCACCACAGTCTGCTCAGAACCCTTCACTGGCTCCTTATTTCACTCAGCAAAAGCCAAAATCTTTACAATGGTTCACATGCTCCGGTGATCTTTCTGTCCTACTCTTTATTTTCCCCTTGGTTCACTCACACTAGGCCCACTGGCCTCCTTGCTGTTTCTCAAATACACCAGGCAGTCTCCAGCCTCTAGGCATTTGCACTTGCTGTCCCCTCTTTCTGGAATGCTAGACTACAGACATCCGCATGGCTCCCTCTCTGTCCTCTTTCCAAACTTTGCTCCAATGCCACCTTCTCAGTGAGGCCTTCCTTGAACACCCTATTTAAAATTGCAACCCACACCCAACCCTCAGACTCCCTATTCTTTTATCTCCCCTGTTTTGTTTTCTCCCCAAAGCACACATCACCTATATATTTTGTTTAGTGTTTGTCTGTCCCCAGTAGAAGATAAGCTCTGTGTGGGCAGAACTTTTTGTCTGTTTTATTCATCACTATATCCACAGCACCTAGAACAGTGCTTGGCACATAGTAGGTGCACAATAAATATTTGTTGAATGACTGAATGATATAAAATTCCTATTCAGCATCATTGTTCATAATATGAAGAAATTATGTGATAAAAAGGCACAAAAGCACTTTTCTTGTTTTTTTGTGTGTTTTTT
>NW_017731858.1:71191-73317 GCF_001890085.2 Hipposideros armiger | reverse complement strand
TGGCCGCCGGCTACACACGGCAGCCCATGGCAACCCACCGCCACAGGGGCTGCAGCCCACGCCGTCGCCGGCGACCCACGGCAGCCCAGCTCCAGGTTGAGCTGTTGCTCAGCATCTTAGCTGCAGAGGGCAGCGTCACTGGCCCTCACATGTGGGATCCGAACCGGGGCCCCCTGGCGTCCCAAGCGAGTTCCCAACCATCACGCCACTCGGCCGGCCCAATATATTTTATTCTTAATGAAAATAAAAATAATTTAGTTTTCTAAATGTGTTATCATAGGTACTTTGGTATCTTAGAAAGTTTGTAAAGCATGTGAATCAAATTGCTACGGTTTGAATGTTTATGTCCCCCAAAATCCATACGTTGAAACCTAACCCTCAATGTGAGATATTAAAAGGTGGGACCTTTGAGAGGTGATTAGGTCATGAGGGTGAAGCCCTTATGAATGGGAGTAGTACTCTTATAAAGAGACCCCAGAGAGCTCTGTTAGCCCCTTCTGCCATGTGAGGATATAATGAGAATTCTGTGACCTGGAAGGGGTTCCCTCACCTAACCATGCTGGCACTCTGATCTCAGCCTTGCAGCCTCCAGAACTGTAAGAAATAAATTTGTTGTTTATAAGTGACCCACTATGTGGTATTTTGTTATAGCAGCCTGAACAGACTAAGATACATACATACATATATTCATATATACATGTATACAAGTGAATATGTATGTATACACATATTTACATGTATAGACATACATAAAGTCTGTGTTATACTTTCCATCCAAATGATTCTACTTTTGCTACAAATATATTTATCCTTTCATTGCACATCTTCTAAAATAAATGGGCTACCACTGCTTCCTTTTACTTTGCCGCTCACTTGTTCCTTAGCTGCCTGCCACCTGGACTCTCATCACCGCATGACACAATCTTCTCACTTGAAAGTCATCACCTTATTTGATAACCTTTCCTCAGTCCTCATTGTTCCTCATCCACTCCCTTTGGAATCCCTTCTCCATTAAACGCTCTTCTGGCCTGGTCCCTGTGACATGAGGAAAGACAAGGACTCAGGATAAAGGTCCTGCTTTGCCATTCTCACTTGGCAGGCCTGTTTCCTCTCTCGACTTAACAGCTTCACACATCCTCATGTACATTTCTAGCAGGGTGTTCTGCTCCTTCCTTAAACTGCCGTATCAGAAATAAAACTCCTTATCTGCCACAAAGCCAGCTTCCCTAGCTTCTCTTTTCCTGTCAATGTCATCATCACCAAATATGAAACCTGAGTCATCTTTGATACCTTTCTTGACTTCACACCCCCAGTATATCAATCACCTAGTCTTGTTGATCCTTTTTAAAATTTTTTTCCAGTTTTATTGAGATGTAATTCACATACATCTCTGTATCAGTTTAAGGTATACTGCATAATGACTTCACATGCATATATTGTGAAATGATTACCAAAGTAAGTTTAGTTAATGTCCATCTCCTCGTATAGTTACATAATTTTTTCAGAATTTTCAAGACATAAACATTATTAATACATGTGAAGTCTCCTCTGTACCTTTCCTCAATCCTATTCTTCACTCTCTTAGAGGTAATCACTATCTAAATTCTGTGTATAACTTCCTGTGCAAGGTTTTATACTTTTACTACATATGCATTTATCCATAAACAATATATAGTATTGTTTTGTGTATTTTAAATTTTTACATAAATGGTATATTGTACATATCATCCTATAACTTGCTCTTGTGGGTCAACATAATGATTTTGAGTGTTTACCATATTGATACATGTATATCTGGTTCATTCCTTTGAACTGCTATATATTATTCCATTTTATCAATATACTACAATTTATTTACCCATTCTCCAATTGACTTGTAGGTTATTTCCAGTTTTTCACCATCACGAATGATACTGGAATGAACATTCTTGTACCTGATTCCTTGTGCACCTATGTAAGAATTTGACTGGAGTTTATATAGGCAGGTCCAGCTTCACCTTTTCCGTAAACTAGCAAATTGTTCTTAAAAGTTCTGGGACAGTGGCCAGCCGAGTGGCACATTGGTTATAAGTTGGCTTGGGACCCCAGCTCTGAACAGCAGGACCCCGGTTCAGATCCCACATGAG
>NW_017731858.1:55216-61596 GCF_001890085.2 Hipposideros armiger | reverse complement strand
CAGTGGTAGTAATCAGTCTATTCAGGTTTTACGTTTCTTCTTGATTCAGCCTTGGAAGGTTGTGTGCTTCTAGAAAATTATCCATTTCTTCCATATTGTCTACTATATTGGAGTATAGTTGCTTGTAGTATTTTCTTACAACTTTTTGTATTTCTGTGGTGTTTGTTCTCACTTCTCCTCTTTCATTTCTGATTTTATTAATTTGCATCCTCTCTTGTTCTTGATGAGTCTGGCTAAAGGTTTGTCAATTTTGTTTTATTTTTTCAAAAACTAGCTCTTGGTTGCATTGATCTTTTGTATTTTTTTTTTAGTCTCTATTTTGATTATTTCCTCTCTGATCTTTATCATTTCCTTCCTTGTACTCCCTTTGGACTTATATTGCTGTTCTTTTTCCCATTCCCTTAGGTGTAAAGATAGACTGTTTATTTGAGATTGTTCTTGTTTCTTTAGCTAGGCCTGCATTGCTATGAATTTCCCTCTTAGGACTGCTTTCGCTGCATCCCATAGATTTTGGGTCAGTGTATTCTCATTTTTGTTTGTCTCTAAGTATCTTTTGATTTCTTCCTTGATCTCATTGTTGACCCATTCATTATTTAGTAACATGTTATTCAGCCTCCATGTATTTTTGTTTTCAGTGTTTTTTCTTGTAATTGATTTCTAATTTCATAGCATTGTGGTCAGAGAAGATGCTTGATATGATTTAAATCTTCTTAAATTTATTAAGGCTTGTTTTGTGGCATAGCGCGTAGTCTATCTTGGAAAATGTAACATGTGCACATGAGAAAAATGTATATTCTGCTGCTTTGGGGTGAAATGCTCTAAAAAGATTGATTAAACCCAACTGGTCTAATGTGTCATTTAAGGCCACCATTGCTGTATTGATTTTCTGTCTGGAGGATCTGTCCATTGGTGTCAGTGGGGTGTTGAAGTCCCTACTATGATAGTGTTACTGTTGATCTCTGTCTTCATGTCACTCTATATCTGTTTTATATATTTTGGTGCTCCTGTGTTGGGTGCATAGATGTTTACTAGGGTTATGTCCTCTTGTTGGATTGACCCTTTTATTATTATGTGGTGCTCTTTTTTGTCTTTTATTATAGTCTTTGTTTTCCAGTCTATGTTGTCTGATATAAGTATAGCTACCCCAGCTTTTTTGTTGTTTCCAATTTGTGTGAACTATCTTACTCCAGCCCTTTCCTTTCAGCCTGTGTGTGTCTTTGGATCTGAGGTGAGTCTCTTTTATACAGCATATGCATGGGGCTTGTTTTCTTATCCACTCAGCCACCCTACGTCTTTTGATTGGAGCATTTCATCCATTTACATTTAAAGTGATTATTGATAGGTACACAGTTATTGCCATTTTGTGATTGGTATTTCTGGTTCTCATTAGCTAGTTTGGTTTCACCTTTCTTCTGCTTCAAGAAGCCTTTTAACATTTTTTNATATATTCTCACGACGGCACACAAAAACACGCAACAATAATGAATGCCACTCAACAAGACACTGCCACATGTCGACACGAACACAGCTGTGAGACACTGATACACCAAGGGTAGGAAACCTTACTGAGCTCTTTGTACTTGTACATCCCTCACAAAATGATAACCTCCCTCCCCCAATCTACTACCCCTCTGACATCGGATATAGCTGTTGCAATCCCATTGACTCTATTCCTTATGCTATACTCCACATCCTGTGAATATATATATATATATATATACATATATATATATATATAATTATACTTGACATTCAATATTATTTGGTTTCAGTTTCAGGTGTACAGCTCAGTGGTCAGGCATCTACACACTCCATGACGTGGTCTCCCTAATAAGACAAGTGCCCATTTGACACTCTACAAAATCTTTACAGGGCCGGCCGAATAGCTCAGCTGGTTAAGAGCTCGCTTGGGAGCACCAGCTCTTAGCAGCAGGGCTGTGCTGTGGTTTGGATCCCACATTGAGGGCCAGTGACGCTCGCCCTCTACAGCTAAGATGATGAACAACAGCTCGACCTGGGGCTGGGCTGCCTTGAGTCGCCGGCGAAGGCATAGGCTGCAGCAGGGCTGTAGTGGGCTGGCGTGAGCTGCCGTGAGCTACGTGAGTGGCTGGCAGCCAGTGTGAACTGCCGGGAGCCACTGTGAGTGGCCGACCAATGACCGGCGACCGATCTGCCTCACCCGGGAAGAGCACAATGATCATACCAACATGAGCCAGTGAAGCAACGTCCTCCACAACTAGACTGAAGAACAAAACAGCAATTTGTCTACCTGTCTGTTTTCCTTTTTCGATTCCCGAACGCTGTTCCCCTCCCCCAATTCCCCAATTAAAAAATTAAAAAAAAATCTTTACAACATTATTGATTATATTCCCCAAACTGTATTTCATATCCCCATGGCAATATTGTAGCTACTAATTTGTGCTTTCTAATCTCTTTACCTTCTCCCCCATCCCCACCCCCTTCCCATCTAGCAACCATTAGTTTTTTCTCTATGTCTCTGATTCTATTTCTGTTTAGTTTGCTCATTTATTCTGTTCTTTAGATTCCACATATACTTGAGATCATATGGTATTTGTCTTTCTCTGTCTGACTTATTTCACTTAGCATAATATTCTCTAGGTCCATTGATGCCGTTGCAAATGGTAAGATTTCATTCTTCTTTTTGGCCAAGTAATACTCCATTGTATAAATGTACCACAGCTTCTTAATCCAGACATCTACCGATGGGCATTTCGGCTGTTTCCATGTCTTGGTTATTGTGGCTAGCACTGTAATAAACATAAGGGTGCATATATGTTTTCAAATTAGTGTTTTGGATTTCTTTGGATAGACACCCAGGTGTGGAATTGCTGGGTCATAAGATAGTTTCATTTTCAATTTTTTTGAGATACCTCCATACCGATTTCCATAGTGGCTGCATCAATCTGCAGTCCCACCAACAGTGCACCAGGGTTCCCTTTTCTCCACATCCGCGCCAGCACTTGTTGTTTGTTGATTTATTGATGATAGCCATTCTGACCAGAGTGAGGTGGTATCTCATTGTGGTTTTTATGTGCCTTTCTCTAATGATTAGTGAGGTTGAGCATTTTTTCATGTCTGTTGGCCATCTGTATGTCGTCTTTAAAGAAATTTCTCTTCATATCCTCTGCCCACTTTTTAATTGGGTTGTTTGTTTTTTTGGTGTTGAGTTGTATGAGTCTTTTATAACTTTTGGATATTAACCCCTTATGAGATGTATCATTTGCAAATATCCTCTTCCATTCAGTAGGATGCCTTTTTGTTTTATTGATGGTTTCCTTTGCTGTAAAAAATCTTTTTAGTTTAATGTAATCCCACATGTTAATTTTTCTTTTGCTTTTCTTGTGCGAGGGCATATATCAGTAAAAATAATACCAAGGTTAATGTCTGAAAATTTACTTTCTATAATTTCTTGTAGGAGTTTTATGATTTCGGATCTTAAACGTAAGTTTTTAATCTATTTTAAATTTATTCTCATATATGGCATAAGTCGGTGGTCCACCTTCATTGTTTTGCATGTGTCAGTCCAGTTTTCCCAACACCATTTATTGAATAGACTGTCTTTACCCAAATGAAGATTCTTGCTTCCATTGTCATAGATTAAATGACCATATAGTTATAGATTTACTTCTGGGCTCTCTATTCTGTTCCATTGATCTATGTGTCTGTTTTTATGTCAGTACCATGCTGTTTCAATTACTGTAGCCTTGTAGTATGATTTAATGTCATGCAGTATGATACCTTCCACTTTGTTCTTTNAAAAAGTGTGGGACTGTCTCACACAAGCAATGTATGAAAATTCCCCTTTCTCCTTTTCTCATGATTATTTGGTATTATCAAACTTTCTTCTAAAATCACTGACATTCTGTTTTCATATTTAAGTATTTAGTTAGCCTGAGATTTATTTTTGTGCATCGTGTGTGGTAGTGATCAAATATTATCTGTCTCTTTCAATTTGGACAACCTATTTTCTAGCAAAATTTAATAAACAGTCCATTATCTATCCTCTTATTTGTAAAGTCATCTCTATCATATACTATGTTTCCATATATGGGTGAGTCTGTTCTGGCTTCTCTGTCCCATTCCACTGGCGCTCTTATCCATCCCTGTGCCACAGTGTCTTCATTTCTATATCTTTATAATAAGTTTGCATATCTGGTAAGGAAAATCCTCTCATATTGTTCTTCCTCAAAATGTATTGGTTATTGGCACTTTTCTTTTCCATGTGAATTGGAGGATCAATTTATCAAATTTCACACACACATACACACACACACACACACACACACACACACACACACACAAAACAAAAACAAAAAAACCTGTAGGGATTTTTATTGGAATTGTATTGAATTTAAAGATCCATTGGGGCAGAATCGATCTCTCTCTCTCTTTTTTTTTTTTTTAAAGATTTTCTTCGGGAATTGGGGAAGGGGAATAGCCAAGTTGTTGTCCTTCAATCTTAGTTGTGGAGGGCGCAGCTAGCTCAGCTCCAAGTCCAGTCGCCATCTGGCCGCCCATCGGCAGCTCAGGGCAGCGCAGCTCAAGGTGCTGTGTTCAATCTTAGTTGCAGATGGGCTTAATCCACCATCCCATGTGGGAGTCGAACTGGCAACCTTGTTGTTAGGAGCACAGGCTCTCACCAGCTGAGCCATCCTGCTATCTGTTGGCAGCTCAGTTCGGGTGCAGCTCACTGGCCCATGTGGGAATCAAACCAGCGAACCTGATGCTCAAAGCTTGTGCTCTTAACCAACTGAGCTACTCTGCCAGTCCCGAAAATCGATCTCTTTATGATACTAAGTTTTCCCATCACTGAACATGGTATACCTCTCTCTTTAGTAATGTCATCTCATAATTTTCATGAGAAAGGTTTTACACATATTTTGTTAAATTTACTTAACAAAAACTTATTTAATAGCCTTAGTCCTATTGTGGCTATGATCTTTTTTTATTAATCATTCTTATTTTATAGAACCTATTGAAGTTTTACTGTTGATCTTGTGTCAGCAATCTTGCTGAATTCTCTTATGGGTTCCAATAATTTGTGGATTATCTTGGATTTTCTAAACAGACAGTCATGTCATCTGCAAGTAACATCAGCTTTGTTTCTTCCTTTACAATTCTTACACTACTGTTTTTTCTTTCTTATTGCATTGGCTAACTGTCCACTACCATGTTGAATAGCAGACACAATTTCTATATTAATGAACATGTTTCTAAAGTATTATTAACATTAAGGATGATATTTGCTCTAAGATTTTTTGTAGATACTCTTTATCAACTTAAGGATGTTCCCTTCTATTCCAAGGTTGCCATAGTTTTATCATGAAGGAGTGATGAACTTTATCAGATACCTTTTTCCCTGGATGCGAGGCCGGACAATGAAGTTTACGAACTCATCCTAGAAAAAGTGCTACATACCTCATTACTGAATATCACTATGGTCACCTTTGAAGCACTCCAGCACTCCTCTTGGGAATCTATGCACCCATGCCAGCGCCTAGTCCACCCTTCAAACTAATTTTGGAAGTCTTTTTCTGGAATGACCATCAGCACTGTCATTGTATTACCCTTGATGTCCTGAATGTCATCAAAATGTGTTCCTTTCAATATTTCCTTTATCTTCAGGTAAAGAAAGAAGTGATTGGGGGCCAGATCAGGAGAGTAGGGAGGGTGTTTCAATACAGTTATTTGTTTATTGGCTAAAAACTCCCTCACACACAGTGCCATGTGAGCTGGTGCATTGTCGTGATACAAGAGCCATGCATTGTTGGTGAAAAGTTCAGATCATCTAACTTTTCCAGGCAGACTTTTCAGCACTTCCAAATAGTAAACTTGGTTAACTGGTTTGTCCAGCTGATACAAATTCATAATGAATAATTCCTCTGATATCAAACAACATTAGCAACATCGTTTTGACTCTTCATTTGGACTGATGGAACTTTTTTGGTTGTGGAGAATTGGCTGATTTCCATTGTGCACATGACATTTTGTTTTAGGGTCATATTGGTACACCCATATTTTATCACCAGTGATAACATGGCCCAAAAGATCACCTTGCCTCTCCAAAAGTTCTTGCCAAACTTCGACTCTCCTTTGCTTTTGTTGATGAGGGAGCTCCTTTGGGACCATTTTTGCACACACCTTTCTCATGTCAAGATTCTCAGTTAAGATTTTCCTAACTGTTTCTCTAGCAATGTTTACTTGGTCGGCTATGCTTCTCAAAGTCAGCCGACAATTTTGATGCACAATTCAATGAATTTTTGCAATGTTTTCATCAGTTGTGTTCATTACTGGCTGCCCCAACCTCTCTTCATCAGTGATGCGTTCTCTCCCCTCAGAAAAACATTTTCTCAGTGTAC
>NW_017731858.1:39882-52270 GCF_001890085.2 Hipposideros armiger | reverse complement strand
GATATGGATGGACCTAGAGGCTATTATGTTAAGAGAAATAAGTCAGTCGGAGAAAGACACATACCATATGATCTCACTTATATGTGGAATCTAAGCAACTGAATGAACGAGCAAAGTAAACAGAAATAGCCTCAGAGATATAGAGGAAAAACTGATGGTTGCTAGGTGGGAGGGGGTTGGGGATGAGGGAGAAGGGGAAGGGATTAGACAGCATAAATTGGTAACTGCAATATTACCACAGGAATATGAAAGACAGTTCGGGGAATATAATTAATAATGTTGTAAATAGTTTGTAGGGTGTCAGGTGGTCACATGTCTTGTTAGGCAGACCACTTCATGGATGGGGTAGAGGCTTGATCACTGCACTGTACATCTGAAGCTGATGTTGTATAATATTGTAATGTCAACTATAATTGAATATATATATATATATATATATATATATATATATATAGTCAGTGGATGTGGAGTATAGAGTGGGATTGGAGTCAATGGAGTTGCAATAGATATGTATGATATGGGAGGGAGTGGGGCGGCAGATTGGGGGAGGGGAGTTGTCACTTTGAGGGCTAAAAAAGAATAACTATTGCACTGTGTTGTACACATGAAGCTAATTAAAAAAAAGGGAAAAAAGGTAGACCTGAATCCAAGCCTAAGAAGCTAGGCTAGCTGTGCCTGGTTGACCCACAGCCAGCCCACAGAACCACAGGCAAGAGAGAAAGATTTGTTGTTGTAGGTATCTGAGATTTGGAGGGTTGTTCCTGCAGCAAAAGCAGAAAGTCCATCAATTTACGAATATTTACTGAGAACCTATTATATGCCAGGTTCTGGGCTAGGTGGTGGGATTGAGTGCTTAGCAAAACCAGACACTGTTCTCATGAAAATCACAGACTACTGCTTACTTTTGTTTGGATGGCATATTTTTTTCTCATTCTTTCTTTTAATTTCCTCCTTACAGTGGGGTCACCATGATGTACTAAGAACATGCCTGAGATCTGTGTTGTTTGGTCTGGTCTTGAGTTTCCACCTCCCACCAACACACCCCCCGCCAACATTTCTTAGCCTCTTTGGGGCTCCTAGAACAGAGATATTTCTATCACATTTTCATTTCAAATGGCTTGGAAAATCTGTCTCCCTTGGGAAAAGAAGTTTCCTTGCCAGTGTCCAGGAGTTGAAAAAGATTAGAAACTTCCCATATTTTAAAATTGTCTTCTTATGAAAAAGTTTCCTGTAATTTAGTGCCTTTAAGGTGTTTCATAAATGCAAGCAGAGTATGCCTTATGGCTGTCTGCTATCTGATCACAAGCATGCAAGGTAGAGGCCTCTCTACCTTTGTTCTCTGAGGAGGGGAAATTCTTCACTCCCAAAGCTTTGAGAGAACTGATCGAGGTGCTGGCCAAATGTTACAAACTTGTTCAAAAGTCACAGCAAAGGATACCAAAGTGTGATCTACATATATTATTTTATTTAACTTTCCCCACACTCTTTTTTTTTTTAAAGATTTTATTGGGGAATTGAGGGAGGGGAACAGACAAGTTGCTGTCCTTTTGTTCTTCAGGCTAGTTTTGGAGGACCTTGCTTCACTGGCCCATGTTGGTATTGTGATCATTGTGCTCTTCCCCGGTGAGGCAGATCGGTCACCGACCATTGGACAGCTGCTTATGGAGGCTCACGGCAGCTCACACTGGCTGCCGGCAACTGATGGTAGCTCAGTGTAGCCCCACTACAGCCTACGCCGTCGCTGGCGACTCGCGGCAGCCCAGCTCCAGATCGAGCTGTTGTTCACCATCTTAGCTGTAGAGAATAGGAAAGGGATGGGCTTGAAGATTCATTAAGTAAAGACTGAATTTCTAGCTGGGGATAGACAGTCTGAACAAGGCAAGTATATACTTGATTTCCTTATAGTGAATAAAAAGAAAATTATGTAAAACACCTCTCTCATAACTGCTTTGTGTAATATAGAAACACAATGGTTAAGACATATGAAACCAAGAGAAATCTCAATTTCATTTTTGTCCATGTAACATCAACTGCTTTCAGTACTTTTTTTGTTCCCCACCCCCACCTCCCCACCCCAACCCTACCCCTCACCCCACCCTCAACCCGGTTGGATCAGGACTGGCTGCAAAGCATACAAGTAACTATTATACAACTACTTTGAGCCTCATCTCCTTTCTCTGACTACCCTCTAGTGGAGGTGAACTGAAATTATACAATGGCCTAAAAACAGATTGCTGAAGGAAAAATAAAATCCAACATGGTGAAATTAGATGGTGAGATCACCAGTTAGAGCTGGAAAGACTTAAAACATCCTTAAGTCCAATCCCTTATTTTGCATATAGGGAAACTGAGGCCTAGGGAGTGGGGTAACTACTTGCCCCAAATCAGAATGCTGATGGCAGAGCCAGAACTCACACTGCTCCATGATATGCCCAATCATTTTAAAGAAATCCTTGAAAACTTTTCTTTTAAAAAAAAGTTAGTACCTAGAGAGGGATCCAAGATGGCGGGTTAGGTAAATGCTATGCCTACTGCATCCCAGGATTACACCAAAATGACAAATAATTATAGAACAATTAATGTCAAGAATCATCTGAAGACTAGCTAAACAGAACCCCTGTAACTAAAGAAGAGGCCACATTGAGATTGGGAAGAGGGGCAGAGACATGAAATGGTGTGACCTCAAACCTATAGAAGGTGGTTGAACACTGGGAGGGACACCTCAGTGGCAGAGGTTTACCTGGAAGAGAGAGGGGTGCTAGCCCCACACTGGGCTCCCCAGTCCAGGGGTCCTGTGCTGGGAAGAGGAGTTCCCACAACATCTGGTAGTGAAAATCAGCAAGGACTCTGTCTGTCCTCGTTAGACAGAATGCAGCTGGAAATCCAGACACACTCTTAAAGGGCCCATACACAGACTCACCTGGTCTCCGATAGAGGGGCGGCAACTTGAGAGGCTCCAGAGACATATGAGGAAAGACTAAGTTGTGTGGCTTTGGGCCAAGGGCTAGAGGGACAGAACCCATTATCACTGTGTGGAGCCTGCCTCATGTGTAGCTTACAGGAGGTTGCCATCTTTTCTATGTTGAACCTAACCCCTAAGGGCCACATCTGAGACTGTATTGGTCTGGTAAAATCCGCGTGTGATCACCACTTTGGTGATTCCTTGGTCCTTGCCTCACATAGCTAGTACTGCATCACCCCAGCCACTCTTGTCTGCTGAGCAGCCGGCTCTGCATCACAAACTACGGAAGCCTTTTACAGCAGCAGACAGGCCACGGTGGCCAAGAGAACTTTTAGTGGTGGGCAGTGTGCCACAACCTGCACCACAGCATCTCTTGGGCAGTTCTCGGGGGCCTATGGGCCTAAGGCGAGCAGTGGATGGCCACAGTGTTCTCAGGGCATTTTTGCAAAGTGGTCATGGGCCTGGCACTGGTGCAAGACCAAAACTGCATTAACTTTGTGAAAACCACTGTCCACACCCCATAGCTCACTGGAACCCCACTCCGCCTACCTAGAGCAGCTTTGCTGGGGGCACTCTCAGCTGCTGGACAGCTGGCCACACCCCATAAGCCCTGAGGCCTTTTACCGTAGTAGATGGCCCACAGTTGCCTGGGGAACTTTTGGTGGTAGGCAGTCAGTCACAGCTCGTGTTGCAGACTGTCTTGGGAAGCTCTGGGGGATCTGCAAGTCTGAGGTGAGCAATGGCTGGCTTCAGTGTTTTCAGGGCATTTTGTGAAGTGATCACAGGCTAGGCACTGGCACAAGAACTGAATCTGCATTAATCTTGTAAAAACCACCAGCGAAGTCTCGTGACTCCCTGGGACCCCATCCCATCCAGCTAATGCTGCATCACCGAGGGCACTCTCAACACTGGGTTAACCAGCCCGGCCTACGCACCTAAGGAGGCTCTTTCAATGTCTGAGCCTTATAGGCAGCCGGCAGGTGGCAACAGGTATAGAGGCCCTGAGAAATCCAGACACACTTTAAAAGGGCCCATACGCAGACTGACCTGGTCCAGCTGCCCCAGGCCCACTATTGGAGGCAGCAGACCTCAGTTCACAGCGAGGGCACCCCCACATGCCTCCAGGTCCAGCACAGGCAGCAGTCAACCACATATAGCTTTGTAGCTCCTATCACGTAGTCCCTGGCAAGGCTGAAATTGGCTTGCACAGGAGCCTCTCCCAAGAGACACGAGGACAAACTCAATGGGCAACTTCAGACTACAACAGAGGACCCGATTAGCCCCACAAGCAGCACACCCAAAGAGGGGGGTCTCAACAGGCACAAGAGCCCACAGGGATGAAGGCTCCTCTGAGGGATCAGACCCAACACAGCAGCTCATACACTGTGGGCCTAGCCAATCCTCACAGTCAGTCAGCCTTGGAGTCAATCCCACCCACTGACATGCCAAAAGCAATCAAAGCTCAACTACAAAAGGGGAACTCACACAATGCACTCAAGGGACATTCCTGGAACACACGTACAGATAAGGGGCACTGTGCAATTGGACTACACAGAACACATGCCACATAAGGTAACCCAGGAAAAACTGAAAGACACAAGAGATCTACTTAATACAGAGAAGCAAACACAGAGAGGCAGCCAGAATGATGAAATAAAGCAACATGTCCCAAATAAAATAGGAGATACTTCCAGAAATAGAACTAAATAAAATGGAGGCAACCAACCTACCAGAGACAGCGTTAAAAACACTGGCCATAGAATGCTTAAAGAACTTAGTGAGAACTTCAACAGAGATAGTAAGAATTATTTTGACTCTGGGGAAGAGCCAGAAGTTACATGGTACCAGCTATGGTGAATAAAGTGGATGAGGACACACTGTAATATTTTTTTTAGCAGAAATTGCCATATACCAGAAGTGATGTGTGACACAGAGCGTTGTCATGATGGAGGATGATTTAAGGCACACTTTAAAACACACCTTGTCTCAACCATAGCTCACACCCGACTGCACTGAACAAATTGAAATTTGTCACACACTATTACTAAAGTTTGATGTGCCACTTCCCATATTGAAGATCCCTGCTTTTCCATTCGATGGCACTTGGCAGCAGCATTCACCGTAGTCTTTCTTTTTTTAATGTTTATTTATTTATTTTTTATTTTATTTTATTGGGGAACAGCCATGGTCATTGGTTACACATTGCTTTCATGCCACAATGGCATAGTTGACTCTTTTAGGGAGGGCACAGCTCACAGTGGCCCATGCGGGGATCGAACTGGCAACCTTGGGGTTATCAGCACCACACTCTAACCAACTGAGCTAACCGGCCACCCCAGTAATTTTTGATCACAACAAAAAGGCTCTGTGTCACACATTGCTTCTGGTATGTAATTGAAAACTATACACCATTCCTTTTTCTCCTTGAACATATAGTTCCATTCTTCTCTAAGATTTTCACCCTAATGTAATATATTTTTATTCTGGAAAGTGTTTATATTGAGCATCCAGTCATACTTCCTGGCAACAAACATACAGATGCACGTTACAGGTTTTGCACCCTTTTGCAAATCAAATTCACCTTTTCACAAATCAAATTCATCCTTTTGCAGATCAATTTTTTCCACAAAAATGTTTTCTTTATCTTCATAATAAAAATAAATCCAATGTTGTTATTGTTAAAATTAAACATTTTATTGCATGTATTTAATAATAAACATAAAATAATTATTTAATATCAGAAATACTTATTTACTTATAGCTTTATTTATAATGGTTCTCCTGCCGCTGCTCATGGTAATTTCATACACATATTCATAAAATAATTATGACAACGTGTAGGAGTAATAGTTGCAACGGAATGATTAATAATATCTACTAAATATTCATGGTTTGATGGATCAGCCAAAACATTTCTTGTGCAGAACTTAATTTTTAAAAAACGAAGGCGCGGGCCGGCCAAGTGGCTCATTGGTTAAGAGCTGGCTTGGGAGGCCAGAGGACCCCGGTTTGGATCCCACATATGAGGGCCAGTGACACTGCCCTCCACAGCTAAGATGCTGAACAACAGCTTGACCTGGAGCTGGGCTGCTGTGAGTTGCCGGCGACAGCATAGGCTGCAGCCTCTGCTGCAGTGGGTTGCCATGGGCTACCGTGTGGAGCCAGCAGCCAGCGTGAGCGGCCAGCAGCCACAGTGAGCAGCCGCCCAGAAGCCAGCAACTGGTCTGCCTCACCCGGGAAGAGCGCAATGATGGTGCCAACTTGGGCCAGTGCCAACTTGGGCCAGTGAAGCAACATCCTCCACAAATAGACTGAAGAACAAAAGGACAGCAACTTGTCTGTCCCCCTTCCCCCGATTCCCCAGCGCTGTTCCCATCCCCCAATTTCCCAATAAAAATCTTTAAAACAAAACAAAACAAAAAAACTTTAAAAAAACAACAACAAAAAAACGAAGTCGCAATTGAAAGTTCATACACCAGCTCGTGTGACTGTGCCAACGGTTAGAGGACTAAATGTTTCTCTAATTGCAGCAATAAACATTCAGTGAATGGTGTGGCATGAAGTAATTGCACATTCTAAGGTTACTTCAAATATTTTTTGCAAATTTCTTTAGAGATTATTGCAGAAATTGGATGAAGATAATCTGGAGGAAGTGTGGTTTGTTTTAGACAATGTAAGCCTCCACAAAACCCAGGAAGTACATGATCTTGTTGGTCAGACAAGACACACTTTATTATTTCTACCACCATAATCTCCAATGAACCCCATTGAAGAAGGTTTTTCAAAAATTAAGTTCTGTGCAAGAAATATTTTGGCTGATCCATCAAATCATGACCATTTAGTAGATGTTATTAATCATTCTGTTGCAACTATTACTCCTACAGATTGTCATAATTATTTTATGAAAATGTATATGAAATTACCACAAGCAGTGGTAGAACTGTTTATAAATGAAGCTATAAGTAAATAAGTATTTCTGATGTTAAATATTATATGTTTGTTATTAAATACATGCAATAAGATGTTTAATTTTAACAATAATTTAACATTGGATTTATTTTTATTACAAAGATTAAGAAGACATTTTTGTGTAAAAATTTGATCTGCAAAAGGATGAATTTGATTTGGAAAAAGGTGAATTTGATTTGCAAAAGGGTGAATTTGGAGCACAAAACCTGTTAACTTGTAGTTTTCATTTCCTGTGACCACAATGCTCTAAATGTTAATACCTTTCTTCTGAATCGAGTTAGTTATATACTACACACTCAGTCAACATATACTAAAAATTTTAATCAATAATTAAACACGAGGAATAAATATTTTATTGGAAATACAGCTCTAAATGAGGTGGATGGAGCAGTTTTCAATTACCGTATTTCCCCATGTATAAGACACACCCTGTATTGAAAAATTTGGGGTCTAAAAACTGGGTGCGTCTTATACAGTGGTTGTATGAGCGCAAAAAACAAGCACGAAAAAAGTTGGGGAATTGGGGGAGGAGAACAGCACTGGGGAATCGGGGGGGGGATGGGGGGGAAGGGGAACAGACAAGTTGCTGTCCTTTTTGTTCCTCAGTCTAGTTGTGGAGGACGTCGCTTCACTGGCCCATGTTGGTATTATCATTGCGCTCTCCCCGGCTGAGGCACATTGGTCTCCGGCCTCTGGATGGCCGCTCACGGTGGCTGCTGGCTGCTCAGGGTAGCTTATGGCAGCCCACTGCAGCAGGGGCTGCAGCCTACACCGTTGCAGGCAACTCACGGCAGCCCAGCTTCAGGTCGAGCTGTTGTTCACCATCTTAGCTGTAGAGGGTGCAGCATCACTGGCCCTCATGTGGGATCCGAACCGGGGCCCTGCTGCTCAGAGCTGGCATCCCAAGCCAGTTCTTAACCAACGCGCCGCTCGGCTGGCCCAAACCCTTTCTAAGTATATAAAAAAATAGCCCTAATCTATTATCAAAGTTACTTTTTAATGGTTAGCTGAAAATTAGGTACTCCTTCAATTTTGTTGAAAGCAAAGAATTGGAAAGCACTTGACCACCAAGGAGATATGCTGCCTTGTTATTAGTTACTCATTGTCTCAACTCCAACACCAGTATTATGAATTGTCCCTCTGTCTCTGTGGAGGTTTTTATTCCCTGGGGCCATGTCCCATAGTAAGTTTTGGAATGGATGAGAAGTATGATTTTCTTTTATCTATTAAGGCAGCTATATGTGATCATGAAAGGGAAGGCAGATTTTAGGTAATCTGAGAACATATGAAGTAGAGGATATGGAAATTGATTCCTTTAAAATTATCTGTGCCTATACAGGGGTGCCAAAAAAATGTATACACATGACTTGTATTTATCTTTTGCAATCGGTATATATTGAACATTAAAATTTAATATTTTCCTTTCTTAAAATACATTTTTTTGGCACCCTCTGTATATGCCTTGGAAAGTTTTCATGTACCCTCAGGGATATGTATATTTATCTTTAACTAAAGCTGCTCCAGCCCAGGGGACCTCAAATTCTAGTGCTTATCATAATTGCTTGGCAAGTTTGTAAATTCGCAAATTCTGGGGCTGGCTCCCTGTGATTCTGATTGAGGAGGACTGGGTTGGGCCCAGAACTCTGCATTATAAGCACACCTCCTCCGTTCCCCCCACATGGTGCCCGTTGCCTGCGCTTGACATGTGAGGAATCCTTGGCTAGAGTATCAGATGTAGAGGATAGTGTGCCTGTGGGCTGTCGGCACACAGACACACCCAAACACCTGTGGCCTTTTTTTCCTCGCTCAGGTCCTAGGGCAGGCCTCTGAATGAGGCTAAGGTAGCTGCCTAGTGGTGTGTGTGTGGCCACACACATTGCTCATGTGCCCTGATTAGTGCATGATAGTGCACAGGCCACAGGAGGGTTGTGTGTCTTTCAAGAGTGGTTGCAGGCAAGATGTGCTGCTGCCAGCTTATAACACCTGTGAGGGCCAATCATTAAATTAGCAAGCCATTTGTTAAACAGTCATACTTAAACTTTAAATTGCAAGGTAAGTTATAAGAAAGACAAAGGTAATGCTCAAAACATATCACTTCCTAATTATTTTCCTACTTTTTTACTATTATTTCTGATCTTGAGGTTATTTACATCTGTTATGGTAGAAATATTATATAAAAGTGTATAACTGCCATGTCTCTTCTGAAGTTCACATTAGGTGATGTTACACTGATAGCTTGAAATTGGCTATTATGAGAGTATTTACCACATGCAAATGGCAAATGCTAGAAATTGGGGCTTTCTTTTAGAGAGCTGACTGTTTAACATTTATCAGCACACCTACCTCTGGTTGTTGGCCTTGGGCAAATCCATGGCCCTATTTGTCTTCGTTTGCCCAAAGGAGTTAGTTGCTTGAACTTCCATTTGTAGCTCAGGGATTTTAAAATAATCTCCTAGAAAGTTGTTAAAAATGTATTCCTGCCTCCTTCCCCCAGAGATTCTGATTCAGTGTGACCCAGGAGTCTGCATGTTTAACAAGCTCCCAGGTGCTTCTGAGGAAGGTAGGCCAACCAGACAGACCACAGTTTGAGAAGTGCTGCCCCATTAGACTGGAGGGAGGGGACTTTCAAAAAGGAGAAACAAAATGTCCTTTTTTTAAAGATTTTTTTTAATTGGGGAGTTGGGGGGATGGGTACAGTGCTGGGGAATTGGGGGAAGGGGAACAGACAAGTTGCTGTCGTTTTGTTCTTCAGTCTAGTTGTGGAGGACGTTGCTTCACTGGCCCAAGTTGGCACCATCATTGCGCTCTTCCCGGGCGAGGGAGATCAGTCGCCGGCTTCTGGACGGCCGCTCACTGCGGCTGCTGGCCGCTCATGCTGGCTGCTGGCTACACACGGTAGCCCATGGCAACCCACTGCCACAGGGGCTGCAGCCTACGCCTTTGCCAGCGACTCACGGCAGCCCAGCTCCAGGTTGAGCTGTTGTTCAGCATCTTAGCTGTGGAGGGCAGTGTCACTGGCCCTCATATGTGGGATCCGAACTGGGGCCCTCTGGCATCCCAAGCCGGTTCTTAACCATCGCACCACTTGGCCGGCCCCAAAATGTCCTGTTTTTGACATTAATGCATGACAGTGGAATGCTTTCATAATTGTTTATATTTATAAGCTTAAAATAAATCCTTCCCCTAGTGGAGATGCTTTACAGATTGGCTGAGTGAAACCAGCCTCTGATGGTTTATTCCTTTGATTTAGTGAATGTCCAAGTCAAAGAAAATTTGAGCCAATGAAGCCACACATAATTTTCAATCTCTCTTCTATTACTCTAACCTTTTCCACATTGTTCCCTGCACTGCAGCAGACTCAATTCAGATTGAACATTTGTTGAGTACCTCATTCTTGCAAGGCCCTGTGGTCAACTTTCATATATACTCTATGGGTCAATCCATAATAATCAACAATGAAGTGAAGTGAATTATCTTCTGTCTCTGTATCTATTTCAACTTGATTCCCAGGGGTTTGAAGGCTTTCCACCACCTGCCACTCCTTCTGCCACCTGCGTCTATCCCAGCTGTTGCTGCCTCTCAGTCTGTCTGCACTCCTTCCCCATGCTTCTGGGTGCGCTCTTGCCATAGAGAGCTTCATTAAGATCAAGTGTGCCTATCTTTTTTGCCTTATCCCAAATTCACATTTTAGAAGACTCTCCTGATTATGGACTCTGACTTACCAAAGTGAGATTTAATTTAAGTTTTTATTGGTCATTAAGTTTTACTCATATCCAACATTTTTAGAAAATAGTTCTGATTTGCACTGCTTTACTATACACTTTGTCTTGCAAATAACTTAGGTTTCATGGTTCACTAAAATATGTGTCATTTGCGTGGGGATGCGGCAGACTCACACAGTTCATTACTGCCTTTGCTTCCCTCTCTGTTTGGTCTGGTCCCGGGAGAAGCAAAGCCCTGCCATCTGCCATGTGCTGCAATATTCCTCTCCACTCCTCCCCACTAGGGATGGTGAAAGTCTGAGGTCTTTGTTCTCCCAGCAATTTTAACTATGCTTTTGGTCTTCTTATCCAGATAATGAATAATATGCACTGCTACATTTTAATTGTGGAGTACCACCTAGAGGAGACAATATTTACTGATCCAGCTGATGAATGTATTTGGGGAAAGAAACATTAGGGAAAATGCTGGACATTGTACTGATTTGGGGCATGGTCAGTTGTAATATGGGGTAGAATTCAGTCACTGAATATGCCACTCTGGTGCCACAGGTCAGAATTATAATGTCAGCATGAACAGCACAAAGCCTGACCTGTCCTGGCAGTTGAGTGAGACAGGTGAGGGGCCTGGCCTTATTCGGGTTCCTAGTTGCCACGGGCCCAATACAGCCAGCCCCAGGAGCAGTTGAAGTTACTGAAATGCAGTTTAGGGATGCTCTGACTTGGGAGACCACTAGTGCCTGTCCCTGGTAGTGTTGGTTATTGTTGGGGTTGGGCTGTGAACTATGTTTATTATCATCAACCCGGTCTAACATTTCACATACCAGAGGTAAGCAACCTAGGTATAGTCTCTAACAGTGACAGAGCTAGGAATAGGCCAGGCAAAAAAGCAGGTCTGTGGAGTTTGTTTTTGGGGTCTTCCCATATCCCCTATCTGCTTCCCTTTCTTTCTTCCTAGTATATTCCAACATTTTTCCAGTACCCTAGTTTTCTTTATACTCAACTATTAGTATATGCCAAATAATAAGGAACATTAACTGATACCAGTTTAACTACTTCTTCCTAAGGTGAAAAACTTTCAAGACCCAAACAAATGAAGCTATAGAAGTATACAAAAGGCAGTATACCTGGGTGCGGCGGTTGGCCTTATAGACATGAGGGGATCAGCGAGCCAACTCCGTTACTCACCTCCCTTTCTCCTGCCAGTCAGTGATATTGCCAGGAATCCCATCTCTGGAACTGAGCTCCCAGGGTTGACTTCAAAAGACTTCACATGGCTATGACTTTGCAGGGGACATAAACTGTGAGTGCCTTGCACATCACAGGTCCACTATAATATCTGTTGAGTGAATAAGTGAACATGAAACTAAGTAAATCCTTAGTTACAATGTCTCTGAAGGAATTCTGATAGGCACATGGGCCATGAGAATTAGAAGGAATCTTTATATAAATACCTTATTTTATTAGGCTCTCAGAGAATTACATACTTAACTTTCCTGAAGTTACAAGGCCAGCAGAACCAGGACTACAAATTAGGGCTCCAAATTCCTATGCAGAAGATGTTTACAATCTATGATACTGCTTATCTTTAAGAGTTCATGCTTTAGGGCTGGCCGAGTGGCTCAGTTGGTTAAGAGCTCGCTCAAGGGTTTGAGCTCTGAGCAACAGCGGTTCGAGTCCAGCCTGAGCTGAGCAGCCGCTGAGCTGCCAACAGGTAGCAGGATGGCTCAGCTAAAAA